>NC_134355.1:57623674-57628674 GCF_048569485.1 Anomaloglossus baeobatrachus
AGCCCCCCCAGGGCCTCCATGTGTATGCAGCCAGCCCCCCCAGGGCCTCCATGTGTCATACAGCCAGCCCCCCCAGGGCCTCCATGTGTCATACAGCCAGCCCCCAGGGCTTCTATGTGTAATGCAGCCTGCCAGCCCCACCAGGGCCTCCATGTGTCATGCAGCCAGCCCCCCCCTCCCAGGTTTCATGCAGCCAGCCCCCCCAGGGCCTCCATGTGTCATGCAGCCAGCCCCCCCAGGGCCTCCATGTGTCATGCAGCCAGCCCCCCCAGGGCCTCCATGTGTCATGCAGCCTGCCAGCCAGCCCCACCAGGGCCTCCATGTATCATGCAGGCAGCCCCCTCAGGGCCTACATGTGTCATGCAGCCAGACCCCCCAGGGCCTCCATGTGTCATGCAGCCAGCCCCCCCAGGGCCTCCATGTGTATGCAGCCAGCCCCCCCAGGGCCTCCATGTGTCATACAGCCAGCCCCCCCAGGGCCTCCATGTGTCATACAGCCAGCCCCCAGGGCTTCTATGTGTAATGCAGCCTGCCAGCCAGCCCCACCAGGGCCTCCATGTGTCATGCAGCCAGCCCCCCCCCCCCCCCAGGTTTCATGCAGCCAACCCCCCCAGGGCCTCCATGTGTCATGCAGCCAGCCCCCCCAGGGCCTCCATGTGTCATGCAGCCAGCCCCCCCAGGGCCTCCATGTGTCATGCAGCCTGCCAGCCAGCCCCACCAGGGCCTCCATGTATCATGCAGGCAGCCCCCTCAGGGCCTCCATGTGTCATGCAGCCAGACCCCCCAGGGCCTCCATGTGTCATGCAGCCAGACCCCCCAGGGCCTCCATGTGTCATGCAACCAGACCCCCCAGGGCCTCCATGTGTCATGCACCCAGACCCCCCACGGCCTCCATGTGTCATGCAGCCAGCCCCCCCAGGGCTTCTATGTGTAATGCAGCCTGCCAGCCAGCCCCACCAGGGCCTCCATGTATCATGCAGGCAGCAAAATAAAAAAACAAGTACCTCTCTGCTCCTTCTGACCCCTTCGACTGCGGTAGTTATGCCCCTGCCCCCATATGTCACACACCCTGCTCCCTATACAGCCTGCACCCCCATATCACACACACACCCTGACCCACATATCTCACCCTGCCTGTACCCCAACTTACCCCTCTCAAACACTCTGCACCCCTTCACATGCTTCTGTCACAGTCTGCAGCCCTCATATCCCCCTCACCCTGCAGCCCCTCCCCTCATGTCCCCTCTTTTCTCATTACCACTCATGTGTTCGAAGTATCTTCTCCTGCTTTCTCCCCGGCCTCCTGTGTCTCCTCCCACACAGTCACATGGGCGTGACGTCATCGCAGGTCCTGGTAGGGATGGTTTCCGTCTGCCGTGCAGGAGCACATCTCCTCTGCAGCAGGTCAGGGGCCCCTCTGCCCTCTGCAGACACTGAGCCCCCCTGACTCACAGGCTGGCCCCCTAACGATCTCACAGTCGGCCACTACACAGCGGCACTACACATAGGGGCCCAGCAGCCGGCTCTGCAGAGCGGCTGCCGGGCCCCTATAACCCTGCGGGCCCGGTCGCAGTGGCGACCTCTGCGATCGCGATCGTTACGCCCCTGCACACATACATACATAGGGTACATGCATACACACACACACTCATACAGAGTGTTTAAACATGGAGGACACATAACGACAAAATTTATCCTATTTTTGGCTCCTTTACGGTATGTCATCTTATTGGCCGCCTAATTTGTTTATTACCATTCTACAATAAAACCTCTGTAAGAAAATATTACCCTTTACTCAAAAATAGAAGTTTTCTTGTGACATTTTATAAACGAGGAGATGATTTTTTTTTGGCAGCTGTCATAAATTCCGCCTGAAAATATTAACAACCAGATGTGAGGTAATCTGGTTTCTCACACGTTCCCATCAATAAGATTTCTGTCCAATTAAGGATAAGATCTATGAACGACATGAAGTGAAAAGGTTCTTGTATACCGGGTGCGTGAAGTCTGTAGGCAGAAAAGTCTCTCACTGAGGACGGCCCTTACCGAGGCTTAACGTCCGGAAAACAGAGAATATTTGTCATCTGTTTGGAAAAGTAAATGATTCTGAAGTGTTGTTTTCCTTTACAAATGAAGTGTGTGTGTGTGTGTGTGTATGTGTATGTGTGTGTATATGTGTGTGTGTATATGTGTGTGTATGTGTGTGTGTATATGTGTGTGTGTGTATATGTGTGTGTGTGTTTGTGCATATGTGTGTGTGTGTGTGTATATATGTGTGTGTGTATATGTGTGTGTGTGTATATGTGTGTGTGTGTTTGTGCATATGTGTGTGTGTGTGTGTATATATATGTGTGTGTGTATATATGTGTGTGTGTGTGTGTACTGACTATATAAAAATGTATAAACCACAGAGGATAAGATGTGTAATGTGAAGAATAACAAACACTAGTGATGGGAAAGATGATAGATGCCTGTAACACAAAACATAATATCACAGGTTATGGGTACTATATTCTGTGATGGGACAGTAATCCAGAGAACAAGTGTGATTGCCGTATAAGGAACCATCAAGAAATGTTTTCCCATATATTGGGGAAATGGCATCAGCTTCATGGGGTTTTTGCACTCCTCTGGATCAACATGGGTTGAACTTGACAGACTTGTGTCTACCTTCAACCTTAAAGGGAACTTGTCACCAGGTTTTTCCCTTATGAGCTGCGG
Organism: Anomaloglossus baeobatrachus; assembly: GCF_048569485.1. Taxonomy (NCBI): domain Eukaryota; kingdom Metazoa; phylum Chordata; class Amphibia; order Anura; family Aromobatidae; genus Anomaloglossus; species Anomaloglossus baeobatrachus. Next base: position 57,626,396 of record NC_134355.1, read on the forward strand.
CCACTAGCAGTGAGCCCTTATACACAGCATTCCAGAATACTGTATATAAGAGCCCAGGTGGCTCTACTGAACATAAAAAACACCTAAAACACCTTTATAAAATACTCACCTAGGGGAAGGTCCGGTCCGATGTGTGTCGCTGCTCTCGGTGCGGCGCCTCCTACATCTTGTGGGGTCGCCATCCTCCTGCCCAGCCCCATGTGCATGATGCATCCTGCATTATTCACACAGAGGCCTCCATTGCGCTCCTGCACATGCGCACAGCCTGCTGAGGGCAGAGCAAAGTACTGTAATTCGCAGGTTCAAGAAAAGGTCAAATACCGCCGGCGCATGCACCCTACAGTACTTTGATCTGCCTTCAGCTGGGCAGATCAAAAAGTGTGCATGCGCAGGAGCGCAATGGAGGCCCTCTATGTGAATGACACAGTATCACTTAGGTGGTTTTTATGTTATACAGATCGGCCTCGGCTCTTATATACAGTATTCTAGAATGCTCTATATAAGAGCTCACTGAGCTCATAAGGGAAAAACCTGGTGACAGGTTCCCTTTAAAAACTTTAAAATTATGAAATCCAGTGCAAATCAAGAGTACTTATTAAGAATGTGCCTAAAACACTTGAGAAACTGGAGGACAGGCCAGGGAAACACATTGCAAATTATATCTATTGAGTCATTATCAAGCGCTCTGTTGTCCCAAAATGTATATGTTTTATTCCTATGCAAATTAGGCTGAAAAAATGCTCTGGTTGTCGTCTCAGCGCACTTGTGGTCTACTGCTCCCCTTTACTTCTCCCTGCCAGTGCCACCACGGGCTCTCGATTGTCAGCACACACAGAGGCTCTGCAGCACTGTCACCTCCACTGTCAATCAAGAAGCAGGGATGGGGAGACGTAGAGAGAAACCACGGACCACAAGAGCATTTGCGAGCATGGGATTAAAATATGAATTTCAGCTAAACTGAGCCAAGAATAACACCTGAATAAGTGTCGTTGGAAATGTGTAGATTTTCTAGGTACATGCTTCCTGACTGATTCCTTTTGTATTCTCAGCATTATTTGCTTGTTTATTACTTAGTTGAGCCTCTCTGGCTGTTATGATCTGCTGGGCCCTCTGGCTGTTATGATCTGCTGGGCCCTCTGGCTGTTATGATCAGCTGGGCCCTCTGGCTGTTATGATCTGCTGGGCCCTCTGGCTGTTATGATCAGCTGGGCCCTCTGGCTGTTATGATCAGCTGGGCCCTCTGGCTGTTATGATCTGCTGGGCCCTCTGGCTGTTATGATCTGCTGGGCCCTCTGGCTGTTATGATCTGCTGGTCCCTCTGGCTGTTATGATCTGCTTGCTGGGCCCTCTGGCTGTTATGATCTGCTGGGCCCTCTGGCTGTTATGATCTGCTGGGCCCTCTGGCTGTTATGACCTGCTGGGCCCTCTGGCTGTTATGATCTGCTGGGCCCTCTGGCTGTTATGATCTGCTGGGCCCTCTGCTTGTTATCAAATACTACAAACATAATGCATAGCCAGTCACCAGCTTCTGTCAGCATTCCTGAAGACTGTTGGCCCATTCCTCATGGGCAATGGCCTCCAGTTCAATAATATCCCTTGTGTTACTGTTGCAATTGCCTTCTTAACCTTCCACCAAAGATATATAAGAAGTTCAAGTCAGTTAACTGACAACAACTCCAGAATCCTCTTGAACTTCTTCTGAAGTCAAACCTTTATGAACCTTTGATCATTGTCCAATTGGAAAGTCCAATGACGCCCAAACTTCAGCTCCCTTACAGAACCTCAGCGACTGCTGCTACCAACTCTTGCTGCGGGTCTTTTGCAATCACTTGAGGTTTTTGACCTACTTCCTTCTCATGAATCTGATGGCAGTCTGTCATATCTTCCTCTTTCTGACACATCCACGTATTCTAGCTGGTGCTCCTGTAACTTTGAACATGAAAACTTCGATTCCAACGTTATCTCTAGGAACATTCAATGCCCTTGTATCCTTCTCCTTGTTTATACAGAGCAATGATCTCTTCTCTTTGGACCCATCTGTTGACATCCTAAAAATATTAGTAACCTGGAGGGCATTACCCATAAGGATTGGGAGAAGAGTCTTTAGGAACGCTGCCATAAGCTGGTGTTTTGATATGTTTCACATTTACAGCAGGTTATAACAGCCAGAGGGCTCTTCTACAGCAGGTTATAACAGCCAGAGGGCTTTTCTATAGCAGATTATAACAGCCAGAGGGCTCTACTACAGCAGGTTATAACAGCCAGAGGGCTCTTCTACA
>NC_134355.1:57633674-57646174 GCF_048569485.1 Anomaloglossus baeobatrachus
CACATATTGTGAGGTAGCACGGTCGGCTGCGCAGCAGAAGACACGGGATCCAGGCATTAAGGTTCACAGCACACGGTTTTAATCCACACAAAAGTCCACAACAATATACATGTGTCTCTCCAGCAGAGAACTCAGGGAGTTCTGTTCACTCCCTCACACCCGGCACACCTGCCCTCGTTCCTGTTTCCATTTAACCCTTCCTTCAGCCTGTAGGGAAACAGCATTAACCCTGGAGTGGATTTACTTTCTATCATGGAGTGAGCACAACCGGGGCGAGACATACCGGCCGTCATAGATAACCCCGGTCACAGTCTCACATACCCCCCCCCCTCAGTTCAAGCGTGCGGGGTTGAACTCCCGCCATCAAACACGGGCCGCGGGACAAGGCATCGGCATTGCCCTGCAACCTACCGGCCCAGTGTTCAACCGTAAACCGGAAGTTCTGCAGAGAAAGGAACCACCGGGTAACCCGGGCATTCCGTTCCTTGGCGGACCTCATCCAGACCAGTGGAGAGTGATCCGTCACCAAGCGAAACTGCCGTCCCAGCAGGTAATAGCGTAGGGACTCCAAGGCCCACTTGATCGCCAGGCACTCCTTCTCCACTACGCTATAATTCCGCTCGGGAGGGGTGAGCTTCCTACTTAAGAAGGTGACGGGGTGTTCCTCCCCCTGAACCACCTGAGACAGCACTGCCCCCAGGCCGACCTCTGAGGCGTCAGTCTGTACTATGAACTCCTTCCGGAAATCAGGGTGTACAAGAACGGGCTGTCCGCACAGGACCTCCTTCAGGGCCCGGAAGGAGTCCTCGGCCTGCGGAGTCCAGCGCACCATGACGGACTTCTTGCCTTTGAGAAGGTCCGTCAAGGGGGCTGATAGTCCCGCAAAATCCTTTACAAACTGTGAGGCAAATCCCGGGATATGAAGATGAATTATGACTCCAGTCATAATCCCTCATCACTCCCTGGCAGTGCCCCCTCCCTTCTTGTTCTCAGTGTTCCACTTACACCTCCATGGCCATGTCCTGTGATATGGAAATGAGGTGGTGTGGGAACAATGGACACAGGATGACTCCCTGCCGTCACCCTGTAACAAGAGTTGTATCTCATTAGCAAGGCTATGGAAATAGCCAGACAGAACGACTCCAGTAAAAAATGGTTCATATCTCGCAAGCCATATTTCCGATAAATATGGCAACCATAAAAATGGTGTCTCCGCATGCGGACGATGCCGGCACACCCTTTTTATGGGAGCAGGACATTGGGAAATGCCCCAGGCGTGATATCAGCCAATGGGGAACTGGCAGACAGGTCATGAGTCCCCTCGTTCTGTAGCTAAATTCATAACTGTCACAATGAGAGCATTGGCGTCCGCCTACGACGCTCCCAGGCAAAGTTATGGCCAATATCCCCTTTGCTGGATAATTCTGATCCATGCAGGGGGAGTGGCAGTGCTTCCCTGTGAGGTCACTAAGGTAGGAGGGGACCTGGATCTGCCCAGGTTGATAACCCTACTTCGGCCATTTTCCAGCGTTCTTTTCGCTGGGGGCACGTGTAGGAAACATCTGTGGGAAGGATCCTAGAAACCTGGGTACAGCGCCCCCCTGTGGCCAGACGCAACAAGGTAACTGCTGGAACTGTGTATGCCTGTTTGTAACCCCTGCTTTGATTGTAACGGTACTCTGACATATGTATATTCTGTAGATTCCCTATTGTATATATTGTAGTTTCTAGTGTGCTTTAGGCTGATTAAATTATATAATTAATCTTGGGCTGTTCTATTATCTCGATCTTGAATCCCACGTCTGTGTGTTCGGCTAATAGTTACCGTGAAGCGGTTGGTGGCAGCGAGTTTGTGCCAAGGATTATTGTGGGGAGGCCAGTGAGATTCGGGGAGATTTTATATATTCCGCCCGCGGAGGTCGGGGGAATATATACCTTACTCTCACCGGGGACCCTTCAATAATCGGCATAAGTAGTATAGCGGCCTCCTTGCTTATTGTCGGGCAATTCCATAATTGGCCTGACTATAAGAGGGGCGCTAGAGAGCGCGTCACGTGCTCTGTCTGTCGGTCGGGAGGTATAAAGGAGGGGTGACCCCCACTTGTTACCCCCCGATTGTGACGTACTGGTAGCCAGCGCGGGGGATTTCTGAGTGACCCCCCCGGTGGTTTGTGACATATTGGTGGCAGCGGTGGGATCGAGATAATAGTGTGTGTGAGTGTGAGACCCATACTCCCAGACACTAAAGACTGCCTGCAGCAGCTGTGGCTGCTGGGGTCTTCAGACTAGCTCAACACTAGAGTGTCAGAGTGCAGATACTGTAAGGTGTGTGGAGGCATCAGGTGTCAGTTCTGTGTCAGTGACCAAAAGTCTGCAAGAATGGCTGATGGCACCAGGAGCAGAGCTATGCAACTGGCCAATGCTAAAGCAGGAGCCGAAGAGAGGGAGGACGGTGCTGTGGGCAGTAATGAGGAGGTTGCCCACGAGTCCTCCAGGAGCTCGACGCCAGAAAACCGTTCTGCAGAGGACAGCGCACAAGCTGGCAATTATGGACAAGATGAGGAGCAGCTCACCCAAGGGTCCTCAACGAGCCAGATGCCAGCCCTCCGCTCTGCAATGGACAGTGAACCACCAGGCTCCGCAGCGGGCCGCAGATCACCACGTGCCATTCCACCGAGCCTGGGAGGCTCGGATAGCCTTCTTCAAATGGCTATGGCCCTTCTCCAGGCTGGAGACCAGGAGGGCTACAAGGAACTCCTGGCAGAGCGCAGGGCAGAGCGGCAAGCAGCGCGTGAGGCTGAGGCTGCGGAGCGGCAGGCAGCGCGTGAAGAGCGCCAGGCAGAGCGTGACTACCAGCTGCAGCTAGCTCAGCTCCGGCCCTCATCAGCCACACGTGACCTTCAAGACACCAAACTTCCAAAGGTCCGTGTTGAGGACTTCCCAGTGCTGGAGAAGGATGGAGACTTGGACTCTTTCTTGACTGCTTTTGAACGGACTTGCTTGCAGCACCATCTGAACAAGGACCAGTGGGCCAAATACCTGACCCCCCGTTTAAGGGGTAAGGCCCTGGATATCCTTGGGGACTTGCCTGCTGAGGCAGATCAGGGCTACGACACCATCAAGCGGGCCCTGATCCAACAGTACAACCTCACCCCGGAGTCCTACCGCAAGAAGTTCCGGAGCCTACAGAAGGGACCAAAGGACTCCTGGGCTGACCACAGGCGGGCACTTGCCCGAGCTGCCGACCACTGGACCCAAGGCCTGCAGCTTTCCACCGGACCGGAGATCCTGGACTTGTTCATCACGGAGCAACTCTTGTGGAACTGCCCTGAGGATCTCCGCCAGTTCATCCGAGACCAGAAGCCAAAGGGGTCCACGGCTACAGCTGCCCTTGCCGATGACTACACCAACAACCGGGCCCCTGAGGCCAGGAGAGCGGCCACCAGCAGCACCTGGAGAGGGGGTAAGATGAATTCTGCGACTGCCCCACCTGCCCCTAGACTGCAGGGGGTGTCCCCCTCAACTCCCCTCTCCAGGCCCGTGGCGGAACCAAGACGGTGCCACCAGTGCAACCTACCTGGACACTTCAAGGCCATGTGCCCTCAGCGTCCCAAGGCCCCGGCTCCGTCCCCGTCCCAAGGGCCGCCCAAGGTGTATTGTGTGGGTGGGGGTGGTGGTAGGTCCCTGGACAGCTTCCAACCTGTCACCGTCGGCCGGTCTGTGACCATAGGACTGCGAGACAGCGCCTCGGAGGTGACTCTGGTGCGGCCTGAGATGGTGTCCCCCCAAGACTTGATCCCTGGAAAAACCCTCGCTGTCTCCGGGATTGGAGGCATTGACCCGGCGCTGCCTGTTGCTGACATTTATGTGGACTGGGGCGCAGGGCGAGGGGTGAGGGAGGTGGGGGTAACTGATCGGATCCCTGCAAACGTGCTACTTGGGACAGATTTGGGGCAGATAACCTCCCAGTTTGGGCCCCAACCAAGGGCTGAACCTTCAGCCAGTACTGACATGCCTCCGGACAATGTTAATGTGTTATCTATGAATGATGTAAGGGAGGAGGGAGTGAACTCTGATATTTCTGCTTGCACAGACACCATAGACACACACTCAGCTGCAGCTGTGACAGGGGAGGGGGTCAGAGAAAGGTGTGACAATGCCTCTACAAGTAACCAGCCTGTGAGCTGGGATCTGTTGCCCTCTGCAGGGATAAGCAGAGAGCAGGGTGCTGCAGGGGGAGGACCAGTGTGTGGGGTGGGGGCTACCACAGCAAATGTGGGGTCCCCAGAGATTTCACAGCGGGGTTCTGTTGCTGCAGGGGGGGAACAGGCAGGTGAGATTGGGGCCGGTCCAGGAGCGGAAGTGCTCCCAGGTAAGATCTCGGTGCATGGTTCCCCCACAACCGGGGTGTCAGGAAGCCAGGTAGGTCTGCCTGAACCGGCGACTTGGTCAGGAACGGAGGAGGAGCAGGCACGACCCACGGTCGCAGCGGCTGTGGCCGCTGTCACCCGCAGTGGGAGTGCTGGAAGCCAAGGGGCCTCCCGGAGGTCCGATAGCTCTTCCCCTTCTGACCAAGTGGCAGCCGAGTCAGGTGGAGGCCAGGACACAGGTCCCGGGGTACTGACTGAAGATGTGACAGTCTCGTCGATTCTGGCCACATCTAGTCAGGGGTTTCAGGCAGCGTTAGAAGCTGACGACAGCCTGAAAGCTCTTAAGGAGCAGGCGGCCCAGCCTCCCTCGGACTCGGACCCGGAGCGAGTGGTCTGGGACCAAGGACGGCTGTACCGGGCCACGGTCCAGCAGGGTTCACCGGAGGCGTGGCCCAGGGACCGACAGTTAGTGGTACCCTATCCGTTCCGGACGGAGTTGTTGCGGATCGCACATGAGATTCCGATGGCCGGACACCTAGGGATCGCTAAGACCAAGGCCAGGTTAAACCAGCATTTCTACTGGCCAAAAATGGGGGCCGATGTGGCTGCCTACTGCCGTTCGTGTGAAACCTGTCAGAGAGTGGGGAAGGCGGGGCCACGCCCCAAAGCCCCACTAGTATCTCTGCCAATCATCGATGAGCCTTTCAGGAGGGTGGCTGTGGATCTGGTCGGCCCGCTGGCCATCCCCAGCAGCTCCGGGAAACGCTTCCTACTGACGGTAGTGGACTATGCCACCCGGTACCCAGAAGCAGTGGCCTTGTCGTCCATTCGGGCTGACAAGGTGGCCACCGCCTTGCTGGAGATTTTCTCCCGAGTGGGTTTTCCCCAGGAAATGCTCACTGACCGGGGGACCCAATTCATGTCCCAGCTGATGGAGGCCCTCTGTAGGCAAGTCCAGGTGCGACATCTGGTGGCCAGCCCGTACCATCCACAGACTAATGGCCTGTGCGAGCGGTTCAATGGCACCTTAAAGCAGATGCTTAAGATGTTGGTCGACTCCCATGGGCGTGGCTGGGAGCGGTATCTCCCACACCTGTTATTTGCTTACCGGGAGGTTCCACAGGCCTCAACAGGATTCTCACCGTTTGAGCTCCTGTACGGGCGACGTGTGCGGGGCCCCCTGGCTCTGGTGAAAGAGGCTTGGGAAGGGGATTTGGCCACCCCTGGAGTGTCGGTTATCGAGTATGTCATGCGCTTCCGGGACAGAATGCAGGCCTTGACGCAACTGGTACACGACAATATGGCTCAAGCCCAGGCCGATCAGAAGCGTTGGTACGACCAGAACGCTTGTGAGAGGACCTACCAAGTGGGTCAAAAGGTGTGGGTACTGGTCCCCGTACCACAGGACAAGCTTCAGGCAGCCTGGGAAGGCCCATACCTCGTGTACCAGCAGCTCAACCCTGTGACGTACCTGGTCACCCTGGACCCTGCCCGTGGAAGGCGGAAGCCCTTCCATGTGAACATGATGAAGGCACATCATGAGCGGGAGGCATGTGCGCTCCCCGTGTGCAACCTGCCCGAGGAGGGAGAAGCGGAAACCCTCTTGGATATGCTAGCCCAGGTTAGGGCAGGCGGATCCATTGAGGATGTGGAGGTTGGCCACCAGCTCTTGGAGGACCAACGGTCCCAGCTGTGGGCCACCCTACACCCCTTCCGGGGGTTGTTTACCAACCAGCCCGGAAGGACTGACTTGGCTGTCCATCACGTGGACACTGGGGATCATCCCCCGATCCGGCGTTCAGCATATCGGGTCTCCCTGGAGGTGCAGCAACACATGCGCCAGGAGATTGACGAGATGCTGAAGCTGGGGGTGATCCAGGCATCCAACAGCGCTTGGGCCTCGCCTGTAGTCCTCGTCCCTAAGAAGGACAGAACCACTCGGTTCTGCGTGGACTACAGGGGGCTCAATGCGGTCACGGTCGCCGATGCGTACCCAATGCCACGCATCGATGACCTGCTCGATCAGTTGGCCGGGGCTCAGTACCTGACCATCATGGATCTGAGCCGGGGATATTGGCAGATCCCCCTGACTCGCAAGGCCAGGGAACGCTCTGCCTTTATTACCCCATTTGGACTGTACGAGTCCACGGTGATGCCATTCGGGATGAGGAATGCCCCTGCCACTTTCCAGCGGATGGTCAACACCCTGCTCAAGGGATTTGAAGGGTACGCGGCCGCGTACCTGGATGACATTGCCGTCTTCAGTCCCACCTGGGAGGACCACCTAGAGCATCTAGCACAGGTGCTCAGGCGGATCCACCGGGCAGGTTTGACCATCAAGCCGGGAAAGTGTCAGCTGGCCATGAGCGAGGTCCAGTACCTCGGTCACCGGGTAGGTGGGAGAACACTGAAGCCCGAGCCTGAGAAAGTGGAAGCCATCGCATCCTGGCCCACCCCCAGGACCAAGAAGCAGGTGATGTCCTTCTTGGGGACCGCTGGGTACTATAGGAGGTTTGTTCCATGCTATAGTAGCCTGGCAAAACCCTTGACGGACCTCACCAAGAAGAAGCTGCCCTCTGCAGTCGATTGGACAATGGACTGCGAGACAGCCTTCCGGGCCCTAAAGGACGCCCTGTCCAGCCCGCCCGTGCTACAGGCAGCCGACTTCACGCGGCCGTTTGTAGTACAGACCGACGCCAGTGACTTCGGCCTCGGTGCGGTGCTCAGCCAGGTGGACTCTGCGAGCCAAGAGCACCCAGTCTTGTACCTGAGCAGGAAGCTGTTACCAAGGGAAGTTGCCTATTCCACGATGGAGAAGGAGTGCCTGGCCATAGTGTGGGCCCTGCAGCGTCTGCAACCCTATCTATACGGGCGCCACTTCATCGTGGAGACGGACCACAATCCCCTCAGCTGGTTGCACACCGTCTCTGGGACGAATGGGCGATTGTTGCGATGGAGCCTTGCGCTCCAGCAATACAACTTCACCATTCGCCACAAAAGGGGCCGTGACCACGGTAACGCAGACGGGCTGTCCCGACAAGGAGAGGTCGCGGACGGGCGCACGGGGGAACACCGGAGTGTGCTGCCCCCTAGCGCCCTCAAAAGGGGGGAGGTGTGAGGCAAATCCCGGGATATGAAGATGAATTATGACTCCAGTCATAATCCCTCATCACTCCCTGGCAGTGCCCCCTCCCTTCTTGTTCTCAGTGTTCCACTTACACCTCCATGGCCATGTCCTGTGATATGGAAATGAGGTGGTGTGGGAACAATGGACACAGGATGACTCCCTGCCGTCACCCTGTAACAAGAGTTGTATCTCATTAGCAAGGCTATGGAAATAGCCAGACAGAACGACTCCAGTAAAAAATGGTTCATATCTCGCAAGCCATATTTCCGATAAATATGGCAACCATAAAAATGGTGTCTCCGCATGCGGACGATGCCGGCACACCCTTTTTATGGGAGCAGGACATTGGGAAATGCCCCAGGCGTGATATCAGCCAATGGGGAACTGGCAGACAGGTCATGAGTCCCCTCGTTCTGTAGCTAAATTCATAACTGTCACAATGAGAGCATTGGCGTCCGCCTACGACGCTCCCAGGCAAAGTTATGGCCAATATCCCCTTTGCTGGATAATTCTGATCCATGCAGGGGGAGTGGCAGTGCTTCCCTGTGAGGTCACTAAGGTAGGAGGGGACCTGGATCTGCCCAGGTTGATAACCCTACTTCGGCCATTTTCCAGCGTTCTTTTCGCTGGGGGCACGTGTAGGAAACATCTGTGGGAAGGATCCTAGAAACCTGGGTACAGCGCCCCCCTGTGGCCAGACGCAACAAGGTAACTGCTGGAACTGTGTATGCCTGTTTGTAACCCCTGCTTTGATTGTAACGGTACTCTGACATATGTATATTCTGTAGATTCCCTATTGTATATATTGTAGTTTCTAGTGTGCTTTAGGCTGATTAAATTATATAATTAATCTTGGGCTGTTCTGTTATCTCGATCTTGAATCCCACGTCTGTGTGTTCGGCTAATAGTTACCGTGAAGCGGTTGGTGGCAGCGAGTTTGTGCCAAGGATTATTGTGGGGAGGCCAGTGAGATTCGGGGAGATTTTATATATTCCGCCCGCGGAGGTCGGGGGAATATATACCTTACTCTCACCGGGGACCCTTCAATAATCGGCATAAGTAGTATAGCGGCCTCCTTGCTTATTGTCGGGCAATTCCATAATTGGCCTGACTATAAGAGGGGCGCTAGAGAGCGCGTCACGTGCTCTGTCTGTCGGTCGGGAGGTATAAAGGAGGGGTGACCCCCACTTGTTACCCCCCGATTGTGACGTACTGGTAGCCAGCGCGGGGGATTTCTGAGTGACCCCCCCGGTGGTTTGTGACACAAACCTCCTGTAGTACCCCACGATACCTAGGAAGGCCCTAACCTGCTTCGTGGTCAGGGGTCTAGGCCACTTCTGGATCGCCTCAACCTTGTTAATTTGGGGCTTAATCACTCCTTGGCCTATCACGTAGCCCAAGTAGCGGGCTTCCGTGAGTCCCAATGCACATTTCTTGGGATTGGCTGTCAATCCGGCTGTTCGAAGCGCGTCCACCACCGCTTGTACCTGTTCCAAGTGGGTCTGCCAATCGGAGCTGTAAATAATGATGTCATCAAGGTATGCTGATGCATACGCCTGGTGGGGTTCCAGCACTAAGTCCATCAACCTCTGGAACGTGGCAGGAGCGCCATGTAACCCAAAAGGCAAGACAACATAGTGGAAGAGACCCTCCGGCGTAACAAAAGCGGTTTTCTCCTTGGCGGACTCCGTCAGTGGCACCTGCCAGTACCCCTTGGTCAGGTCGAGCGTGGTAAAATATCGCGCCTGTCCCAGCCTATCAATCAGCTCATCCACCCGGGGCATGGGGTAGAGATCGAACTTGGATATTTCGTTCAATCTCCTAAAGTCATTGCAGAACCTTAAGGAGCCATCGGGTTTTGGTATTAGGACAATCGGACTAGCCCATTCACTCCGGGATTTTTCGATGACCCCCAGGCGTAACATTGTCTTTACTTCCTCCGATATGGCTTGTCGTCGAGCCTCCGGTACCCGGTATGACTTCAGGCGTACCTTGAGGTGGGGCTCGGTGGCAGTATCATGTCGTATCAGACTGGTCCTACCGGGCAGCTCGGAGAAAACATCGGGGTTCTGCTGAACCAACCGTCTGGCCTCTCGCCTCTGAGTCTTGGTGAGGGCTTCTCCAATCCTTACTTCCGGTTCGTCCTCTCCGGAGGTCGCTGGAGCCGGATGTGAATGACCCGAAGAGGAGGGAGATGGGGAAAAAACAGCCATCAAGTTTTCCCGTTCCTGCCAAGGTTTTAATAGGTTGACATGGTATATTTGTTCAGGTTTCCGCCTACCGGGCTGCAATACTTTATAGTTGACCACCCCGACTCTTTCCTTTATCTCGTAGGGGCCTTGCCACTGAGCCAGGAATTTACTCTCCGCCGTGGGGATTAAAACCAACACCCGATCCCCGGGTTTAAAGGTCCGCACGGTGGCTTGTCTATTGTAGCGACCGCTTTGCGCGGCCTGAGCCTCCTGTAAATGCTCCTTCACAATTGGCATGACCGCGCTTATGCGGTTCTGCATACCCAAAATGTGTTCAATCACTTTTATGGGGGGTGGGCTCTTGCTCCCATGTTTCCTTTGCCAGGTCCAACAATCCCCGGGGATGTCGCCCGTATAACAATTCAAAAGGCGAAAACCCCGTGGATGCCTGTGGCACCTCACGGATGGCAAACATCAAATAGGGAAGCATCATATCCCAGTCTTTGCCGTCTTTTGAAATCACCCTTTTGAGCATGGTTTTCAGGGTTTTATTGAAACGCTCGACTAAACCGTCCGTTTGAGGATGATACACAGACGTACGCAACTGCTTGTTCTGGAGTAGCCGGCATAGCTCTTTGGTCACTTTAGACATGAATGGGGTCCCCGGATCCGTAAGGATCTCCTTGGGCAACCCCACCCGGCAGAACACAGCAAACAACTCCCGAGCTATAAGCTTTGCTGCAGTATGTCTGAGAGGTATCGCCTCGGGATACCGGGTGGCATAGTCAACGATCACTAGGATGTGTTGGTGCCCTCGAGCGGACTTTACGAGGGGCCCCACCAGATCCATCCCTATCCGTTCAAAAGGGACTTCTATAATGGGTAACGGTACCAACGGACTGCGAAAATGGGTCAGGGGTGCGGTAAGCTGACACTCCGGGCAGGTTTCGCAGAACCGTTTTACCTCCCCAAAGACCCCGGGCCAATAGAACCTTTGCAATATTCGCTCCTGCGTTTTCTTGACCCCTAGGTGGCCACTCATCAGGTGTTTATGAGCCAAGTCGAGGACCCGCCGGCGATACGGCTGGGGCACCACCAACTGTTCTACCCCCACGCCCCGTATTTCATCTACCCGGTAGAGTAAATCTTGCTTAAGAGCGAAATGGGGGTACCTTACCTGGGCACCGGGCAGCTGTGCCACCCCGTCAACTACTGTCACCCGACTCCGGGCATGTATTAACGTAGGGTCCTGGAGTTGGGCTGTCCCAAACGTATCCGGGGACGCCTCCAACTCCGGGATAGGCTCGACCATCTCAGCCTCTCCTGCCAATACCTCTAGGGGTGACCTATCGGGTTCACACTCTGTCCCTATCATTGTGACCCCTACGGCAGGCGTCCCGGATTCAGGATTGTAGGGCTCAGGTCCCGGACTGATCAATATCTGAGGGGACTTAGGGGGTCCCCTCCATAAAGTCCAAAAATAGGGCAGATCCCTTCCTAGGATCACGTCATAAGGAAGAGTGTTAAGAAGTCCCACCTCATGTTGCACCTGACCGCAAGGTGCTGTGATGGTGACAATCCCCGTGGGATAGTCTCGGCGGTCCCCATGTATGCAAACCACCCCCACGGTACGTCCTGTGGCCTTTACTTTAGCCCTTAGGGTTGATCGCACAAGGGTCACTAAGCTTCCGGAATCCAACAATCCTGTAACCGGACATCCATTCACCTGTATTTGGCACAAGTGGGGCTCCGTCTCTGGGGAGACCAGGTCAGCGGTACACACCACCTGAGCATACATTGAACCCCGCCGGGTAACCCCACAATCCATGGGCTCCGTGGTGAGTGGACACTGGGCTTCCATATGTCCCACCCGCTGGCACCGCCAACATTTAATGGGGACGGAAACCCCCTTGACGGGTTGTCGTTTAGGGTACAGAACCTTCCGGACCTCAGGAATGGTGGGCGCGGCCTCAGACGGGACGGTAGGGGACTCCTGCACCGTTGTCAGCGGTGGGTCCTTGGCCCTAGGCTTGGAGGGGCCGGACCGCCGGGCGGTACGCAAAGTCCCAGTGTCCCGTATCAAGTCCTGCGTAGCCACATGCCGCTCTACCAGGGACACTAATTGGTCCAGGGTACTCGGGTCTCCCTGTCCTACCCACCGTTGAACAGTGACGGGTAAAGTGCGCACAAAACGATCCACTACTACCCTTTCCACCATTTGCGCCGGGCTCAGAGTGTCAGGCTGCAACCACTTTTTTACAAGATGCAACAAGTCATAGGCCTGGGAGCGTACGGGTTTGGCTTCCTCATAGAACCACTGATTTACCCGCTGAGCCCGTACATAGGTATTCACCCCCAACCGAGCCAGTATTTCGGCTTTCAGGGTCACATAGTCAATGGCGTCCTCGGTACAGAGGTCCAGGTACGCTTTTTGGGGTTCCCCCGTCAGATAGGGCGACAATACCTCAGCCCACTGGGGGGTCGGCAGCTTTTCCCGCTCGGCCACCCGCTCAAACACCGCCAGGAACGCTTCCACATCATCCCCCGGGGTCATCTTTTGCAACGCTTGTCTCACCGCTTTCCGGACGCTGCCGTCGTCACCCGGTCCCGGGGTTGTTGCTGTCGGTCCGGCACGGATAGACTTGGCCAGGAGGACCATCTGTTCTTGGTGCCTCTGTTCCTGCAATTTCAAGGATTGCTGGTGCTGTTGCTGCTGATGTTCCAACGTCCGGAGCAGGTGTGTATTCATCTGTTGTTGCTGTGCAGTAGCCTGAGCCAGCTGCTTTAGTATGTCCTCCATGGCGTCAACGG
>NC_134355.1:57648674-57699616 GCF_048569485.1 Anomaloglossus baeobatrachus
CGCCATGGATCCCGCGGCAATTGGCTGCGTTGGCGGCCGCCATGGATCCCCCGGCAATCGGCTGCGGTGGCGGCCGCCATGGATCCCCCGGCAATCGGCTGCGGAGGCGGCCGCCATGGATCCCGCGGCAATCGGCTGCGGTGGCGGCCGCCATGGATCCCCCGGCAATCGGCTGCGGTGGCGGCCGCCATGGATCCCCCGGTAATCGGCTGCGGTGGCGGTCACCATAGCCGAAATCTATCTGCGCCTGCGCTGCCTCCAACGCGACTTCCGGAAAATGGCTGCGGAGGTGACGCAGGCGCAGATGGAGATCTCAGAGAAGCAAGATCTCCATCTGCGCATGCGCTGCCTTCCGTAGCCATTTTCCTGAAGTCCATCGCGTCGGAGGCTACGCAGGCGCAGATAGAGATCGCGGCTCTCGAAGATCGCGATCTGCGCATGCGCGGGCTCCATTTTAGATCTCCGCAGCAGACGGAGACTATCATAAGAAAGAGGAGAGAGAGAAGAACGATTCTCCCTCTCCTCGCTAGGGCTGGATGCTGATTGGTGGAGACAACTTCTGCAGAGCTGCCTCCACCAATCAGTGATCTGAGCCTGACAAATGTCAGGAACATGGGGGAACAATGGGGAACACAACCCCCATCATCAGCCTTCAGAATATACTGTATCAATCGGTGTATTCTGAAGGATGATGGGGGCTGTAGTCCTTTAGTGTAAACACTCCAGGGAGGGACTAATGTAGTGTCCAAAGTGTAAATGTGACTACCACCCCCCTCATCTTTCAGAATACAGCAATGTATGGTATACAGTACATGGGTGTATTCCTAAGGATGAGGGGGGTGGTAGTCCCAGATCCCCATAAAAGTGCATCATGCAGGTCCCCCATAGCCGTGTCATCCACGGATCCCACATAACAGTGCATCATCCACAGGTCCCCATAATAGTGCATCATCCACAGGTCCCCCATAGCAATGCGTCATCCACATTTCCCCCATAATAGTGCGTCATCCACAGGTCCCCCATAGCAGTGCGTCATCCACAAGTCCCCCATAGCAGTGCGTTATCCACAGATCCCCCACAGCAGTATCATCCACAGGTCCCCCATAATAGTGCATCATCCTCAGGTCCCCCATAACAGTGCGCCATCCACAGGTTCCCCATAGCAGTGTCATCCACAGGTCCCCCATAGCAGTGTCATCCACAGGTCCCCCATAGCAGTGTCATCCACAGGACCCCCATAGCAAGGTCATCCACAGGTCCCCCATAGCAGTGTCATCCACAGGTCCCCCATAGCAGTGTCATCCACAGGTCCCCCATAGCAGTGCGTTATCCACAGGTCCCCCATAGCAGTGTCATCCACAGGACCCCCATAGCAAGGTCATCCACAGGTCCCACATAGCAGTGTCATCCACAGGTCCCCCATAGCAGTGTCATCCACAGGTCCCCCATAGCAGTGCGTTATCCACAGGTCCCCCACAGCAGTGCATCATCCACAGATCCCCCCATAACAGACCCTCCTGTTGAGTCTAAATTGTTAAAATAATGTTTTTTTTAATTTTATTAAAATGTTTTAGCACACTATTTGGCTCAATTTTTTTTTTTAATTTTCCTCCTCTAAAACCTAGGTGCGTCTTATAATCAGGTGCGTCTTATAAAGCAAAAAATACGGTATATATAAAGAGAATTTTGTTTACTTACCGTAAATTCTTTTTCTTATAGTTCCGTCTTGGGAGACCCAAACCTTGGGTGTATAGCTTCTGCCTCCGGAGGACACACAAAGTACTACACCTAAAAGGTGTAGCTCCTCCCTCTGAGCCTATACACCCCCTGGTCAACCAGTCCTAACCAGTTTAGTGTAAAAGCTGAAGGAGAATAGCCACCCAAAAGTAGAACAGAGCAAGAACCGGAACAACCGGAGACTCTGTTCACGACAACAGCATGTGAAAACACACGGAACAAGAAAATTGCCAACAGGCAACAGGGAGGGTACTGGGTCTCCCAATACGGAACTATAAGAAAAAGAATTTACGGTAAGTAAACAAAATTCTCTTTTTCTTTATCGTTCCTTTGGGAGACCCAAACCTTGGGACGTTCCAAAGCAGTCCCTGGGTGGGAAATAAACATAAAACTAAGAAGTAAGCAGGACCTAACTTCACAAATGGGCGACCGCCGCCTGAAGGATGCGTCTGCCCAAGCTCGCATCTTCCGAAGCATGAGCATGCACTTGATAGTGCTTCGAGAAGGTATGCAGGCTAGCCCAAGTGGCAGCCTGACAGACTTGCTGAGCCGTAGCCTGGTGCCGAAAAGCCCAAGAGGCACCGACAGCCCTGGTCAAGTGCACTTTGATCCCCGGCGGGGGAGGAGCCTGCGAAATTTGGTAGGCGTCCGAAATGGCCGACCGAATCCAACGGGCTAAGGTCATGTCCTGGTTAAGGTGGAAGGGAGAGACCACCTTAGGAAGAAAGTCCGGAGTTGGACGGAGAACCACCTTGTCTTCATGAAAGACCAAAAAAGGTGACTCCGAGGAGAGCGCCGCCAAATCAGAAACTCTCCTGAGAGAAGTTATAGCAACCAGAAAGGCCACTTTCTGTGAGAGGCGGTACAAAGAAACCTCCCTAAGGGGCTCAAAGGGGGGTTTCTGCAAGACCGTGAGAACCAAGTTAAGGTCCCAGGGGTCCAAGGGCCGCCGGTAAGGCGGGATGATGTGAGACGCGCCCTGCATGAAGGTGCGGACCTGAGCCAGCCGCGCGAGACGCCGCTGGAACAGAACCGACAGGGCCGATACCTGTCCCTTGAGAGAGTTGAGGGACAGTCCTAGCTGCAGACCGGACTGTAGAAAAGACAGAAGGGTCGGCAAGGAGAACGGCCAAGGAAAATGGTCGGTAGAACGACACCAGGACAGGAAAATCTTCCAAGTCCTGTGATAGATCTTAGCGGACGAAGACTTACGGCCCGAGTCATAGTTGAGATGACTTCAGGAGGAATACCAGAAGCCGTCAAAATCCAGGACTCAAGAGCCATGCCGTCAATTTGAGGGCCGCAGAATTCGGGCGGAAGAACGGACCTTGCGAGAGTAGGTCTGGACGGTCCGGGAATGGCCATGGCATCTCTACGGATAGTTGGAGTAGATCCGGATACCAAGCTCGCCTGGGCCAGTCCGGTGCAATGAGGATGACCCGACGGCCCTCCATCCTGATCTTGCGCAGGACTCTGGGCAAGTGAGCTAGAGGGGGAAACACGTAGGACAGACGAAACTGGGACCAGTCCTGAACCAGAGAGTCCGCGGCGAATGCCTGAGGATCGTGGGAGCGAGCCACGTAGACAGGAACTTTGTTGTTGTGACGGGATGCCATTAGATCCACGTCCAGAATGCCCCATCTGCGGCAGATCGACTGAAATACTGCCGGATGTAGGGACCATTCGCCACCGTCCACGCTTTGACGGCTGAGATAATCTGCCTCCCAGTTGTCCACGCCTGGGATGTGGACTGCAGATATGGTGGACCTGGAGTCCTCCGCCCATTGAAGAATGCGTTGTACCTCCATCATTGCCCGGCGGCTGCGTGTCCTGCCTTGATGGTTGATGTAGGCAACCGCTGTCGCGTTGTCTGACTGGACTCGAATGTGCCTGCCCGCCAGCAGATGGTGAAATGCTAGGAGAGGCAGAAGTACGGCTCTGATTTTCAGCACATTGATTGAAAAGGTTTGACTCGGACGGAGTCCAAGTGCCCTGTGCTCTGTGGTGGAGACACACCGCTCCCCAGCCGGAGAGACTGGCATCCGTGGTGAGAATCACCCAGGACGGGGCCAGGAAGGAGCGCCCTTGGGACAGGGAGAGGGGCCAAAGCCACCACTGAAGAGAGCTCTTGGCCCGTGGCGACAGAGCCACTGACTTGTTTAAGGAGGAAGGCCGCTTGTCCCAACAGCGGAGAATGTCCAGCTGCAGGGGGCGCAGATGGAACTGGGCAAAGGGAACAGCCTCCATGGACGCCACCATCTGACCCAGCACCTGCATCAGACGCCTGAGGGTATGACGGCGGAGCCTCAGGAGAGAGCACACCGCCAACTGGAGTGACAGCTGCTTGTCTAGGGGCAACTTCACAAGTGCCGGCAAAGTCTCGAACTGCATCCCTAGGTACGTGAGACTCTAAGTGGGAAGATTGACAAGCCACCCGAATTGGGCTAGAGTGCTGAGTGAGCGAGACACTCCGCTGACAGTCTGCGCTGGATGGTGCTTTGACAAGAAGGTCGTCCAGGTAAGGGAGCACTGCCAACCCCTGAAGGTGCAGAACCGCAATCACGGCTGCCATGACCTTGGTGAATACCCGAGGGGCCGTGGCTAACCCGAAGGGGAGAGCCACGAATTGGAAATGATTGTCTCCTATTGCAAAGCGTAGCCAACGCTGGTGAGAAACTGCAATGGGCACATGCAGATAGGCATCTCTGATGTCGATGAATGCCAGGAAATCCCCTTGGGACATCGAGGCAATGACTGATCGCAGGGACTCCATGCGAAAGTGCCGCACCCGAACATACTTGTTGAGAAGCTTGAGATCCAGGACGGGCCTGAAGGTACCGTTCTTTTTGGGAACTAGGAAAAGGTTTGAGTAAAAACCTCTGAACCGTTCTCGGGCGGGAACTGGCACAATCACTCCGTTGGCCTGCAAGACTGCCACGGCCTGTGAGAAGGCGGCGGCCTTGGAGCAAGGGGGAGTTGAAAGAAAAAATCTGTTTGGCGGGCTGGAAGAGAATTCTATCCTGTAGCCGTGGGAGATGATATCTCTCACCCACTGATCGGAGACGTGTTAAAACCAAGCGTCGCCAAAGTGGGAGAGCCTGCCACCGACTAAGGATGTGGCTGGATCGGACAGAGAGTCACGAGGAGGCTGCCTTAGTGGCAGAACCTCCTGCTGTCTTCTGCGGACGCGCTCTGGAGCGCCAGCTGGATTTCTGGTCCTTAGCTGAGGTAGCGGACGAGGCGGAGGGCTTAGAGGACGACCAGTTGGAGGAACGAAAGGATCGAACCCTCGACTGAAACCTACCCTGGGCAGGTTTCCTGGTCTTGGTTTGTGGCATGGAAGTACTTTTCCCGCCAGTAGTCTCTTTAATAATTTCATCCAGCTGTTCACCGAACAGCCGGGAACCAGCAAAAGGGAGCCCAGCAAGGTATTTCTTTGAAGAAGCATCCGCCTTCCACTCTCGAAGCCACAAGATCCTGCGTATAACGAGTGAATTAGCAGAAGCCACCGCAGTGCGGTGAGAAGCCTCTAGCATGGCAGACATGGCATAAGAAGAAAAATCTGAAGCTTGAGAGGTTAAGGCAATTATCTCGGGCATAGAGTCCTTGGTGTGGGAACGCATCTCCTCCAGACTAGCAGAGATGGCTTTGAGGGCCCACACTGCTGCAAAGGCTGGGGAAAACGCGGCCCCCGCCGCTTCATACACGGATTTGGCCAGAAGGTCAATCTGACGATCAGCAGCATCCTTAAGGGAAGTGCCATCAGCCACCGACACAACGGTCCGGGCTGAGAGCCTAGACACCGGAGGGTCTACCTTTGGGGAGTGAGCCCACTCCTTGACCACCTCAGGTGGAAAAGGAAAACGGTCATTAGAACCACGCTTTGGGAAGCGTTTGTCAGGACAGGCCCTGGGTTTGGTCACAGCGGCCTGAAAACTGGAGTGGTTAAAGAACACACTCGTCACTCTCTTAGGCGAGGTAAACTGGTGCTTTTC
The DNA here is from genome assembly GCF_048569485.1 of Anomaloglossus baeobatrachus. Lineage (NCBI taxonomy): Eukaryota > Metazoa > Chordata > Amphibia > Anura > Aromobatidae > Anomaloglossus > Anomaloglossus baeobatrachus. Next base: position 57,654,407 of record NC_134355.1, read on the forward strand.
TGCCAGAGAGGGCTGCTCTTCTGATACTGGCGGATTGAGATCCAGTACAGAATTAATGGAAGCAATCAAGTCACTAAGGTCTGAGTCACCCTCGGAAGGGTCAATGGGGCACATGGAGTTAACCTCCGAGCCCCCTGTATAGGCATCCTCCTCGTCCTGCGAGTCCTCAGCCCTTGAATCAGAGCCACGGGATGAGGAGGGAGAGGGAACCCCGCGGCGCCTCTTAGACGGACGGGGTCCGTGCCCTGATGAATCCTCTGTGAGCTCCAGTCCTAAGGGCCCCTTAGCAAGAGCATTAGAGGCACCCTGTGAAGGGGGCTGATGCATATTCATCAAAGTCCTGGACAAAAGTCCCATGGACTCAGCAAATGACTGGGAGATAGACCTAGAAAAAGACTCTACCCAGGCCGGGGGTTCAGCCACAGGTGCAGGAGCAGCCTGAGAGACCACTGGAGCTGAGACACCTCCAAGTTAGAGCAAACCTCACAATGTGGATAGGTGCTTGCTTCAGGCAGCGGAAGCTTACATGCAGCACATACAGCATAAAGCTTTGGAGCCTTGCTCCTTGTGTGAGACATGCTGCCTGAGTGGAGGAAAAACGGCTTCTACATAAGGAGTGATTCCCAGGGAGAATATAGCAGAGGTCCACAACCGGAGACCGGCTGCGGCTTACCAGACCGCTGGAGCGGTGATGTGTGCCCTCCAGATCCTGAAACCCGGACCCCCAATGCACAGCACCTCGGCAGGTGTGCAGAGTGCCGGACGCCAGAACAGAGTGAAGAAAATGGCCGCCGGAGCGAAGAGAGGGGGCAGGACAGGGGCATCCCTGTATGAAAGGGCGGATCTGGAAGGCCATAGAAGTCTGCAGAGGGGGAGTCGCACCCAAGCAGTGGGGAGAGTCCCTCCCCTGTGCAGGACGGCCGCCAGGAGGGGCCATGCCTGTCCCTCGGCATGAGTGACATGCGAGGGCAGGAAAATCGAAACTAGGCCTCCGGCGAAGCCAGCGCCTAAATTTGGGCAGCGCGGCCGACGCGCAGGCACCATCGGCGCGGTTCTCGGGCGAAAAGCCAGAGAACCCGCCGGAAATGTCAAAAGAAGGGAATTTTGTTACTTACCGTAAATTCCTTTTCTTCTAGCTCTTATTGGGAGACCCAGACGATTGGGGTATAGCTACTGCCCTCTGGAGGCCACACAAAACACTACATTAAAAGTGCAAGGCCCCTCCCCCTCTGGCTATACCCCCCCGTGGTATCACGGGTTCTCCAGTTTTAGTGCCAAAGCAAGAAGGAGGAAGCCAATAACTGGTTTAAACAAATTAACTCCGAATAACATCGGAGAACTGAAAAACCGTTCAACATGAACAACATGTGTACCCGCAAACAACAAAAAACATCCCGAAGGACAACAGGGCGGGTGCTGGGTCTCCCAATAAGAGCTAGAAGAAAAGGAATTTACGGTAAGTAACAAAATTCCCTTCTTCTTCAGCGCTCTATTGGGAGACCCAGACGATTGGGACGTCCAAAAGCTGTCCCTGGGTGGGTAAAGAAATACCTCATGTTAGAGCTGCAAAACAGCCCTCCCCTACGGGGGTGTCACTGCCGCCTGCAGGACTCTTCTACCTAAGCTGGCATCCGCCGAAGCATAGGTATGCACCTGATAATGCTTGGTGAAAGTGTGCAGACTGGACCAGGTAGCTGCCTGGCACACCTGTTGAGCCGAAGCCTGGTGACGTAATGCCCAGGACGCACCCACGGCTCTGGTTGAGTGGGCTTTTAGCCCTGAAGGAACCGGAAGCCCCGCAGAACGGTAGGCCTCTAGAATTGGTTCTTTGATCCATCGAGCCAGGGTGGCTTTAGAAGCCTGCAACCCCTTGCGCGGACCAGCGACAAGGACGAAAAGTGCATCGGCACGGCGTATGGGCGCCGTGCGGGAAATGTAGATTCTGAGTGCTCTCACCAGATCTAGCAAACGTAAGGCCTTTTCATACCGGTGAACCGGATGAGGGCAAAAAGAAGGCAAGGAAATATCCTGATTAAGATGAAAAGAGGATACGACCTTAGGGAGAAACTCCGGAATGAGGCGCAGCACAACCTTGTCCTGGTGGAACACCAGGAAGGGAGCCTTAGATGACAGAGCTGCCAGCTCAGACACTCGCCGAAGCGATGTGATTGCAACAAGAAACGCCACTTTCTGCGACAGCCGAGAAAAGGAAACTTCCTTCAGAGGCTCGAAGGGCGGTTTCTGGAGAGCAACTAGTACCCTGTTCAGATCCCATGGATCTAACGGTCGCTTGTACGGGGGCACAATATGACAGACCCCCTGCAGGAACGTGCGCACCTTAGGAAGACGTGCTAGACGCTTCTGAAAAAACACGGATAGTGCCGAAACTTGCCCTTTAAGGGAGCTGAGCGACAAGCCCTTTTCTAACCCCGATTGCAGGAAGGAAAGAAACTTGGGCAATGCAAATGGCCAGGGAGACACTCCCTGAGCAGAGCACCAGGACAAGAAAATCTTCCACGTTCTGTGGTAGATCTTAGCCGAATTCGACTTTCTAGCTTGTCTCATTGTGGCAATGACTCCCTGAGATAATCCAGCAGATGCTAGGATCCAGGACTCAATGGCCACACAGTCAGGTTCAGGGCCGCAGAATTCTGATGGAAAAACGGCCCTTGGGACAGTAAGTCTGGTCGGTCTGGCAGTGACCACGGTCGACCGATCGTGAGGTGCCACAGATCCGGATACCACGACCTCCTCGGCCAGTCTGGAGCGACGAGTATGACGCGGCTGCACTCGGATCTGATCTTGCGTAGCACTCTGGGCAAGAGCGCCAGAGGCGGAAACACGTATGGGAGCTGAAACTGCGACCAATCTTGAACCAAGGCGTCTGCCGCCAGAGCTCTTTGATCGCGCGACCTCGCCATGAATGCCGGGACCTTGTTGTTGTGCCGGGATGCCATTAGGTCGACGTCCGGCACTCCCCAGCGGCGACAGATTTCCTGAAACACGTCCGGGTGAAGGGACCATTCCCCTGCGTCCATGCCCTGGCGACTGAGGAAGTCTGCTTCCCAGTTTTCTACGCCTGGGATGTGAACCGCGGATATGGTGGATGCTCTGTCCTCCACCCACATTAGAATGCGCCGGACTTCTTGGAAGGCTTGCCGACTGCGCGTCCCTCCTTGGTGGTTGATGTATGCCACCGCTGTGGAGTTGTCCGATTGGATTCGGATCTGCTTTCCTTCCAGCCACTGTTGGAAGGCCAGTAGAGCAAGATACACTGCTCTGATCTCCAGAACATTGATCTGAAGGGTGGACTCCTGCGGAGTCCACGTCCCCTGAGCCCTGTGGTGGAGAAATACTGCTCCCCACCCTGACAGACTCGCATCTGTCGTGACTACTGCCCAGGATGGAGGCAGGAAGGATCTTCCCTGAGACAATGATGTGGGAAGGAGCCACCATTGTAGAGAGTCTTTGGCCGTCTGGGAAAGCGAGACTTTCCTGTCCAGGGACGTTGACTTCCCGTCCCATTGGCGGAGAATGTCCCATTGAAGTGGGCGCAGATGAAACTGCGCAAAGGGAACTGCTTCCATGGCTGCCACCATCTTCCCTAGGAAATGCATGAGGCGCCGCAAGGGATGCAACTGGCCCTGCAGGAGAGATTGCACCCCTGTCTGTAGTGACCGCTGCTTGTCCAGCGGAAGCTTCACTATCGCTGCTAGAGTATGAAACTCCATGCCAAGATACGTTAGTGACTGAGTCGGTGATAGGATCGACTTTGGAAAGTTGATGATCCATCCGAAAGACTGTAGAGTCTCCAGCGTAGCATTCAGGCTGAGTTGGCATGCCTCCTGAGAGGGAGCTTTGACCAATAAGTCGTCTAGGTAAGGAATCACCGTGAAGACCCGTGGGGCTGTCGCCAGACCAAATGGAAGAGCTACGAACTGAAAATGGTCGTCTCCTATCACAAATCGTAGAAAACGTTGATGTTCTGCAGCAATTGGCACGTGGAGATAAGCATCTTTGATGTCTATTGAGGCAAGGAAGTCTCCTCTGGACATTGAGGCAATGACAGAGCGGAGGGTTTCCATCCGGAACCTCCTGGCGTGCACATGTTTGTTGAGCCGTTTTCGGTCCAGAACAGGACGGAACGAGCCGTCCTTTTTTGGAACCACAAAGAGATTGGAGTAAAACCCTTGCCCTTGTTCCTGAGGAGGGACTGGGATCACCACTCCTTCCGCTCTTAGGGAGTCCACCGCCTGCAGCAGAGCATCTGCTCGGTCTGGACGTGGGGAGGTTCTGAAGAACCGAGCTGGAGGACGAGAATTGAACTCGATTCTGTACCCGCGAGACAAAATGTCCGTCACCCACCGGTCTTTGACCTGTGACATCCAAATGCCGGAAAAGCGGGAGAGCCTGCCCCCGACCGGCGATGCGGAGGGGGGGGGCTGGAAGTCATGAGGTAGTCGCTTTGGAAGCGGTACCTCCATTTGCTTTCTTGGGGCGTGCGTGAGTCCGCCACGAATCTGAGTTTCTTTGCGTCCTCTGAGTCCCTTTGGACGAGGTAAATGGTGTCTTGCCCGAACCTCGAAAGGACTGAAACCTCTGCTGCCACTTTTTCTGCTGAGGTTTGGGTGTTCTGGGTTGTGGTAAAGAGGAGTCTTTACCCTTGGACTGCTTAATGATGTCAGCCAATGGCTCGCCAAACAGTCTCTCTCTAGACAAAGGCAAACTGGTTAAACATTTTTTGGAACCAGCATCTGCTTTCCAGTCCTTTAACCACAAGGCTCTGCGCAAAACTACCGAATTGGCGGACGCCATTGAGGTGCGACTGGTAGATTCTAGGACCGCATTGATAGCGTAAGACGCAAACGCCGACATCTGCGTGGTAAGGTGCGCCACTTGCGGCACTGCTGGATGCATGATAGCATCCACTTTTGCTAAGCCAGCTGAAATAGCCTGGAGTGCCCATACGGCTGCGAATGCCGGAGCAAACGACGCGCCGATAGCTTCATAGACAGATTTTAACCAAAGGTCCATCTGTCTGTCATTGGCATCTTTAAGTGAAGCGCCATCCTCCACTGCAACTATGGATCTAGCTGCAAGTTTGGAAATCGGGGGGTCTACCTTTGGACACTGTGTCCAGCGCTTGACCACCTCAGGGGGGAAAGGGAAACGCGTATCTTTAGATCGTTTAGAGAAACGCCTTTCTGGGTGAGCGTCGTGCTTCTGGATTGATTCTCTGAAGTCAGAGTGATCTAACAAAGCACTCAATTTACGCTTAGGATAAAGGAAACGAAACTTTTCCTGCTCCGCAGCCGCCTCTTCTGCTGAAGGGGCTGGGGGAGAAATATCCAACAGCCTATTTATGGCTGAGATAAGGTCGTCTACCATGGCATCCCCATCCGGGGTATCCAGGTTGAGAGGGGTTCCAGGAGTGGATTCCTGATCACTCTCATCAGACACATCACAGGGAGACTGATTGCGCTGAGACCCTGAGCAGTGTGAAGACGTCGAGGGTCTTTCCCAGCGAGCTCGCTTAGGGTGGCTGGGGCCATCATCTGAGTCATAATCCTCGGCCTGTGAAGCCGGGGACCCCCCTGTGGGCTGGATACATTCCAAGTAAGGGGGACCTGAGGACAGAGGCCTCGCCGTGCCCAGAGACTGAGCCCCATGCATAGATTGCAAGGTCTCAAGGATTTTTGCCATAGATACAGACATATTATCTGCAAAAACTGCAAAGTCCGTCCCTGTCACCGGGGCAGAACTTACAAGCGTCTCAGCCTGGGTCGCTACCTCTCCTGACTCCGGCTGGCGAAGCAGCACCGGGTCGGAGCATTGCACACAATGGGGGTCATCAGAGCCTGCTGGTAGATTAGCCCCACATGCAGCACACGCAGTATACACAGCCCTTTTTGCCTTGGCTGCCTTGCGTTTTGAGGATGACATGTTGCTGCTTCCACAGAGCGATCTGGGATATGCAGCCAGAAGCGCACCTCACAGTGCAAGAAATACAATATCTATATATATATGTACCCAGTACACTGACACACAGTGAGGCACTAGAGGGACCAGCACAGAAAAATCGCTTACCGCCCGCTTAAAAAGCGGGTGTGTGGTCCCAGATAGCCCCTAGTCCAGGTCTCCCAGAGCCTTGCGTCCTTCCTCCAGCCAGGCATGCATGTAATGGCTGCCGGCGTCTCAGAGAGGAAGGGGGGCGGGCCCTGGGCGTTCCTGGCCAAGAGCGGGAAGCCTGCTTCCCTCTGTGCATAGTGTGAGGGCTGGAGCATGTAAATCAGGCTCCAGCCCTCGTCGCTGCTTGCGAACAGCGTCTCTCCCCTACCCTGAATGACAGGGTGGGGGCGGGAACGAAACGGAGCAGCCGGCGTCCTAGGCCCAAAAAGCCTGGGACTAAAGTTATAACCGCCGCCGCCGTAAAAGCGCGGACGGCGGATCCCCGGCGCACCACAAGTCACAGCAGCGCCGCCCGGTCCAGAGGGGGTCGGCGCTGCGTTCCCAAACAAACAATCCCCCAGTAATCTGTAGGGACACCAACTCCACGTTGCGGTCCCCGGCGCACTACAACACCCAGCCAGCCCGGAGTGTGTCTGTGCCTGCCGGGGACACAGAGTACCTGTAAGATGCAGGGCCCTGTCCCTGATCGTACTCCTGCTCCGAATCCATCAGGTTCTAATGGGTCTGTGGATGGAGCCCGGCATCAGAGCTGAGAGGCCGGCAGGATCCCACTTCCACAGAGCCCTACCAGGGGATGTGGAAGGAAAACAGCATGTCAGGCTCCAGCCCTGTACCAGCAATAGGTACCTCAACCTTACAACACCATCCAGGGGTGAGAAGGGAGCATGCTGGGGACACTATATGTGTCCTCTTTTCTTCCATCCGAAATAGTCAGCAGCTACTGCTGACTAAAATCTGTGGAGCTATGCATGGAATGTCTGACCTCCTTCGCACACAAAGCTAAAACTGGAGAACCCGTGATACCACGGGGGGGTATAGCCAGAGGGGGAGGGGCCTTGCACTTTTAATGTAGTGTTTTGTGTGGCCTCCAGAGGGCAGTAGCTATACCCCAATCGTCTGGGTCTCCCAATAGAGCGCTGAAGAAAACACAGTAAAGACACCGTAAACACACTCTACCCACACATAAAGAACAGGGACCCCCAAAATATAAACGTCTCAAGGTACTTAGCTCTGAGACGCAGGGCCCGGTCCCTGAGGGTGAGTTCTCCGGTCCAGCAGGGTCCTCAAGGGGCTGTGGATGGAGACCGGTGTCCTGCCAGGCATGGAGACCGTGCTGGCGCCCACTTCAATCCAGAGCCCAGAGGGGATGGTGAAGGAGCACGGCATGTAAGGCTCCAGCCTTGGATAATCAACCTTACAACACCGCCGACACAGTGGGGTGAGAAGGGACATGCCGGGGGTCCAGACGTGGACCCGCATTTCTTCAATCTTCTTCCAAAAAAAGGGAAAAAAAGGAAAAATCATATGGGAACGCATGTGTGCATGTATGCCTCCTGAACACAAAGAGAAAAACTGGTTAGGACTGGTTGACCAGGGGGTGTATAAGCTCGGAGGGAGGAGCTACACCTTTTAGGTGTGTGTCCTCCGGAGGCAGAAGCTATACACCCAAGGTTTGGGTCTCCCAAAGGAACGATAAAGAAATATATATATATATTTTTTTATTCTTTTTTCAATGAAGATAACATTAAATTAAACACAAATACACTAAAGGGAACCGGTCACCTAGAATATGCGTTCTGACCTATCAGCAGACGCATGTGTGCCCTAATTACACCTCCCTACCCATCCCATCCCTGTGCTGTAAAATTGTATAATATGAAAGTAATAAAAAAACGTTTTATTACCTTCATATTTCATATGTAAATAGCAGGGAATAAGGTCACAGGAGCGGCTCCTTGCTTTATGGACGTCTGCATATTTCCGTGGTATCACGCCCCTGTGGGGTGACAGGTTCCCTCTAATGTGGTAAATGCAATTCTAGCTGCAAACGTCTGTTTTTTAATTCAATATCTACATAGGTGTATAGAGGCCCATTTCCAACAACCACCTCTCCAGTGTTCTAGTGGTACATTGTGTTTGCTAACTGTGTTAGAAGCCTAATGCATGTTTAGAAATCCCTTGAAAACCCTTGTGCAAGTATGTTAGCACAGCTGAAAACAGTTTTGCTGAGTACAGAAGCTATAAAACTGACCTTCCTTTGAGCTAGTTGAGAATCTGGAGCATTACATTTGTTGGTTCCATTAAACTCTCAAAATGGCCAGAGAAAGAGAACTTTCATGTGAAACTCGACAGACTATTCTTGTTCTTAGAAATGAAGGATATTCCATGCGAAAGATTGCCAAGAAACTGAAGATTTCCTACAACGGTGTGTACTACTCCCTTCAGAGGAGAGCACAAACAGGCTCTATCCAGAGTAGAAAGAGAGGTGGGAGGCCGCACTGCACAACTGAGAACAAGACAAGTGCATTAGAGTCTCTAGTTTGAGAAATCGATGCCTCACAGGTCCTCAACTGGCAGCTTCATTAAATAGTACACACAAAACGCCAGTGTCAACGTCTACAGTGAAGTGGCAACTCCGGGATGCTGGCCTTCAGGGCAGAGTGGCAATGAAAAAGCCATATCTGAGACTGGCTAATAAAAGGAAAATATTAATATGGGCAAAAGAACACAGACAATGGACAGAGGAAGATTAGAAAAAAGTGTTATGGACAGATGAATCGCAGTTTGAGGTGTTTGGATCACACAGAAGAACATTTGTGAGACGCAGAACTACTGAAAAGATGCTGGAAGAGTGCCTGACGCCATCTGTCAAGCATGGTGGAGGTAATGTGATGGTTTGGGGTTGCTTTGGTGCTGGTAGAGTGGGAAATTTGTACAAGGTAAAAGGGATTTTGAATTGAACTGCATTTTGCAACGCCATGCCGAACCCTGTGGACAGCGCTTAATTGGAGCCAATTTCATCCTACAACAGGACAATGACCCAAAGCACACGTCCAAATTATGCATGAACTATTTAGGGAAGAAGCCAGCAGCTGGTATTCTATCTGTAATGGAGTGGCCAGCCCAGTCACCAGATCTCAACCCTATAGAGCTGTTGTGGGAGCAGCTTGACCGTATGGTACGCAAAAAGTGCCCAGCAAGCCAATCCAACTTGTGGGAGGGGGAAGCATGGGGGGAAATATCTCCAGATTACCTCCGCAAATTAACAGCTAGAATGCCAAAGGTCTGCAAAGCTGGAATTGCCGCAAAGGAGCATTCTGTGACGCAAGCAAAGTGTGAAGAGAAAATTATTATTTCAAGCAAAATCATTATTTCTAACCTCGTCACTGTCTGGACGATATTTTGTATTCATTATGCAACTCATTTGATATATAAAAGTATGATATTTCATGGAAAAGACAATAATTGTCTGGGTGACCCCAAACGTTTGAACTGGAGTGTATATTAAGAAAATAATCCAAAATTTTATAATCAACAAATTTACAGGAGTGATCTAGAATTTCAAATTAAAAAAGTAATAAAAAAAAAAAATAAAAAAGCACAATCTAAAATTTCATATTCGAAAAAAAAAATAAATAAAGAGTGTACAATGTAAATTAAAATGCAATTTTTGGAAAGCATTGATTTATTTGCAGCCCAAGTAATAGATCTGCTGCTGGAACCTGAATCATGTTGTTCCTTAGTATTACAGATTGTGATTAGATTTAATTCTGAGGTCATGTCTAAGGTGAGCAGTCTGAGAAAAACAACTCCGCACTATAAGCTAATACCGCAAACTAATGAGTCAATACTATTAACACCTGCACATTAAATGTATTTCGGTTGGCAGCATTCCCAGAAAAAAAGGTGAAATGTAATATAGCGAGGTCGGGGGAAAAAAAAAAAGAAAAAAATACATTTGGAAGTGTAATTAGAAAGCTTTCTTTTGTGCAGGTCTCTGAATAAAATGTTTGCCGCTGCTACCAAACCAAATGCTTTAAGCCAAGCAACTTGGCACCTACTTGAAAGATGATGGGTCCTGACACCAGAAACACTTGACTATGCCAGCGCAGAGAGAAGCGAGGGCAGAGCGGGCGAGCCGCTATTAACACAGGGTCAGAGAGAAAGCACAAGAAGCACAGAGTCCATTTCAATGTCTGGGAGAACAGAGCAGACGGCCGCGGTGTCCCAGAGCACTCAGCTGTCAGCGTCAAAGAGGTGGCGCAAGAGGACTTTTCCTTATAATGTCTGGACATCATGGAGGTTATAAAGGTTTACGGCTAAGTTAGGATCCAAAAAAAAAATAAAAAAATTGTGTATATATATAAATATATATATATATATATATATATATATATATATATATATATATTATATATATACACACACATATACATATACACACAGTATATCTTTTATATATATATATATATATATATATATATATATGTATATATATACTAGCTGTACTACCCGGCTTTGCCCGGGGTAATAACTGTTGTTAACAAAATAGAATGTATTAACATTCCCGGGATAGAATGTATGAATAGAATGTATTAATGCCTGGGATAGTAACTGTCTCTCTGTTTCTCTCTTCTCTTCCTGTGTCTGTCTCTTTCCCTGTGTCTGTCTCTTTCCCTGTGTCTGTCTCTTTCCCTGTGTCTGTCTCTTTCCCTGTGTCTGTCTCTTTCCCTGTGTCTGTCTCTTTGTCTGTCTCTTTCCCTGTCTTTGTCTGTCTCTTTCCCTGTCTTTGTCTGTCTCTTTCCCTGTGTCTGTCTCTTTCCCTGTGTCTGTCTCTTTCCCTGTGTCTGTCTCTTTCCCTGTGTCTGTCTCTTTCCCTGTGTCTGTCTCTTTCCCTGTGTCTGTCTCTTTCCCTGTGTCTGTCTCTTTCCCTGTGTCTGTCTCTTTCCCTGTGTCTGTCTCTTTCGCTCTTTCCCTGTCAGTCTGTCTCTTTGTCTGTGTCTATCTCTGTGTCTGTCTCTTTCCCTGTCTGTGTCTGTCTCTTTGCCTGGCTGCATTGTGACACGCCAACATTCCATATAAGGGCGTGGCTGCGCATTCTTCTGAAGTTCTGGCTGCACTGTGGCTCCCAGCTCCATTCGCTTTAATGGAGGCAGGTTTTTTGGCGAATAACTGTAAAGAGCGGGGTTAAAAATTTCCCCTCAAAACATAGCCTATGACGCTCTCGGGGTCCAGAAGTGTGAGTGTGCAAAATCTTGTGGCTGTAGCTGCGACGGTGCAGATGCCAATCCCGGACATACACACACATACACACACACATTCAGCTTTATATATATATATATATATATATATATATATATATATATATATATATATATATATATAATTATTTATTATTATAGCGCCATTTATTCCATGGCGCTTTACAAGTGAAAGAGGGAATACGTACAACAATCATTAACAGTACAAAACAGACTGGTATAGGAGGAGAGAAGACCCTGCCCGCGAGGGCTCACAGTCTACAGGGGATGGGTGATGGTACAATAGGTTAGACCAGAGCTGGTTGCGCAGTGGTGTACTGGACTGAGGGCTACTGTAGGTTGTAGGCTTTATATATATACACACACACAGTACAGACCAAAAGTTTGGACACACCTCCTCATTCAAAGAGTTTTCTTTATTTTGATGACTCTAAAAATTGTACATTCACACTGAAGGCACCAAAACTATGAATTAACACATGTGGAATGAAATACTTAAAAAAGTGTGAAACAACTGAAAATATGTCTTATATTCTAGGTTCTTCAAAGTAGCCACCTTTTGCTTTGATTACTGCTTTGCACACTCTTGGCATTCTCTTGATGAGCTTGAAGAGGTAGTCACTGGAAATGGTTTTCCAACAGTCTTGAAGGAGTTCCCAGAGATGCTTAGCACTTATTGGCCTTTTTGCCTTCACTCTGCGGTCCAGCTCACCCCAAACCATCTCGATTGGGTTCAGGTCTGGTGACTGTGGAGGCCAGGTCATCTGGCGTAGCATCCCATCACTCTCCTTCTTAGTCAAATAGCCCTTACACAGCCTGGAGGTGTGTTTGGGGTCATTGTCCTGTTGAAAAATAAATGATGGTCCAACTAAACGCAAACCGGATGGAATAGCACACCGCTGCAAGATGCTGTGGTAGCCATGCTGGTTCTGTATGCCATCAATTTTGAATAAATCCTCAACAGTGTCACCAGCAAAGCAGCCCCACACCATCACACCTCCTCCTCCATGCTTCACGGTGGGAACCAGCCATGTAGAGTCCATCCGTTCACCTTGTCTACAAAGATACGGTGGTTGGATCCAAAGATCTCAAATTTGGACTCGTCAGTCCAAAGCACAGATGTCCACTGGTCTAATGTCCATTCCATGTGTTCTTTAGCCCAAACAAGTCTCTTCTGCTTGTTGCCTGTCCTTAGCAGTGGTTTCCTAGCAGCTATTTTACCATGAAGGCCTGCTGCACAAAGTCTCCTCTTAACAGTTGTTCTAGAGATGAGAAGGTGTGTCCAAACTTTTGGTGTGTGGTCCATGCTCGGTGACCATCAAACTTAACTGAACTGGAATTGTTTTGAAAACAGGAATGGTCAAATATACCTTCATCCAGGATCCAGGAACTTATTAAAAGCTACAGGAAGTGACTAGAGGCTGTTATTTTTGCAAAAGGAGGATCTACATTTTATGTTGAGGTGCCCATACTTTTGCACCGGTCAAATTTTGTTTAAATGTAGATTGCACATTCTCTATTAGTACAATAAACCTCATTTCAATCCAGAAAAATTAGTCCATCAGTTATTAGATATATGAAACTGAAATAGCTGTTGCAAAACCCCACATGGTTATAAAGAAAAGAAGGGAATTTTGTTTACTTACCGTAAATTCCTTTTCTTCTAGCTCCAATTGGGAGACCCAGACAATTGACAATTGGGTGTAAAGGCTATGCCTCCGGAGGCCGCACAAAGTATTACACTAAAAGTGTAAAGCCCCTCCCCTTCTGCCTATACACCCCCCGTGCTCCCACGGGCTCCTCAGTTTTGGTGCAAAAGCAAGAAGGAGGAAAAAATTATCAACTGGTTTAAAGTAAATTCAATCCGAAGGAATATCGGAGAACTGAAACCATTCAACATGAACAACATGTGTACACAAAAAAACAGGGGCGGGTGCTGGGTCTCCCAATTGGAGCTAGAAGAAAAGGAATTTACGGTAAGTAAACAAAATTCCCTTCTTCTTTGTCGCTCCATTGGGAGACCCAGACAATTGGGACGTCCAAAAGCAGTCCCTGGGTGGGTAAAATAATACCTCGTAATGGAGCCGTAAAACGGCCCCTTCCTACAGGTGGGCAACTGCCGCCTGAAGGACTCGTCTACCTAGGCTGGCATCCGCCGAAGCATAGGTATGCACCTGATAGTGTTTCGTGAAAGTGTGCAGGCTCGACCAGGTAGCCGCCTGACACACCTGCTGAGCCGTAGCCTGGTGCCTCAAAGCCCAGGACGCACCCACGGCTCTGGTAGAATGGGCCTTCAGCCCTGCGGGAACCGGAAGCCCAGCAGAACGGTAAGCTTCGAGAATTGGCTCCTTGATCCACCGAGCCAGGGTTGATTTGGAAGCCTGTGACCCTTTACGCTGGCCAGCGACAAGGACAAAGAGTGCATCCGAGCGGCGCAGGGGCGCCGTACGAGAAATGTAGAGTCTGAGTGCTCTCACCAGATCTAACAAGTGCAAATCCTTTTCACATTGGTGAACTGGATGAGGACAAAAAGAGGGTAAGGAGATATCCTGATTGAGATGAAAAGGGGATACCACCTTGGGGAGAAATTCCGGAACCGGACGCAGAACCACCTTGTCCTGGTGAAACACCAGGAAAGGGGCTTTGCACGACAACGCTGCTAGCTCAGACACTCTCCGAAGAGAGGTGACTGCTACTAGGAAGACCACTTTCTGCGAAAGGCGTGAGAGAGAAATATCCCTCATTGGCTCGAATGGTGGTTTCTGAAGAGCCACCAGCACCCTGTTCAGATCCCAGTGATCTAACGGCCGCTTGTAAGGAGGAACGATGTGACAAACCCCCTGCAGGAACGTGCGTACCTGTGGAAGTCTGGCTAGGCGCTTCTGGAAAAACACAGAGAGCGCTGAGACTTGTCCCTTAAGGGAGCCGAGCGACAAACCCTTTTCAAGTCCAGATTGAAGGAAGGACAGAAAAGTGGGCAAGGCAAAAGGCCAGGGAGAAAAACCCTGAGCAGAGCACCATGACAGGAAAATTTTCCACGTCCTGTGGTAGATCTTGGCGGACGTTGGTTTCCTAGGCCTGTCTCATAGTGGCAATGACCTCTTGAGATAATCCTGAAGACGCTAGGATCCAGGACTCAATGGCCACACAGTCAGGTTGAGGGCCGCAGAATTCAGATGGAAAAACGGCCCTTGAGACAGCAAGTCTGGTCGGTCTGGTAGTGCCCACGGTTGGCCGACCGTGAGATGCCACAGATCCGGGTACCACGACCTCCTCGGCCAGTCTGGAGCGACGAGGATGACGCGGCGGCAGTCGGCCCTGATCTTGCGTAACACTCTGGGCAACAGTGCCAGCGGAGGAAACACATAAGGGAGCTGAAACTGCGACCAATCCTGAACTAAGGCGTCTGCCGCCATAGCTCTGGGATCTTGAGACCGTGCCATGAACGTCGGTACCTTGTTGTTGTGCCGGGACGCCATGAGGTCGACGTCCGGCACCCCCCAGCGGCAAAAGATCTCCTGAAACACGTCCGGGTGAAGGGACCATTCCCCTGCGTCCATGCCCTGGCGACTGAGATAATCTGCTTCCCAGTTTTCCACGCCCGGGATGTGAACTGCAGAGATGGTGGAGGCCGTGGCTTCCACCCACATCAAGATCCGCCGGACTTCCTGGAAGGCTTGCCGACTGCGTGTGCCGCCTTGGTGGTTGATGTATGCCACCGCTGTGGAATTGTCCGACTGAATTCGGATCTGCTTGCTTTCCAGCCACTGCTGGAACGCTTTCAGGGCAAGGTACACTGCCCGTATTTCCAGAACATTGATCTGAAGTGAGGACTCTTGCCGGGTCCACGTACCCTGAGCCCTGTGGTGGAGAAAAACCGCTCCCCACCCTGACAGACTCGCGTCCGTCGTGACCACCTCCCAGGAAGGGGGTAGGAAGGATTTCCCCTTCGATAATGAAGTGGGAAGAAGCCACCACCGAAGGGAAGCTTTTGTCGCCTGAGAGAGAGAGACGTTCCTGTCGAGGGACGTCGGCTTCCTGTCCCATTTGCGAAGGATGTCCCATTGAAAAGGACGCAGGTGAAACTGCGCGAAAGGGACTGCCTCCATTGCTGCCACCATCTTCCCCAGGAAGTGCATGAGGCGCCTCAAGGGGTGTGCCTGACCTTGAAGGAGAGATTGTACCCCCTTCTGTAGCGACCGCTGCTTGATCAGCGGAAGCTTCACTATCGCTGAGAGGGTATGAAACTCCATGCCAAGATATGTCAGCGATTGGGCCGGTGTCAGATTTGACTTTGGAAAATTGATGATCCACCCGAAACTCTGGAGAGTCTCCAGAGTAGCGTCGAGGCTGTGTTGGCATGCCTCTTGAGAGGGTGCCTTGATCAGGAGATCGTCCAAGTAAGGGATCACCGAGTGACCCTGAGAGTGGAGGACCGCTACTACAGTAGCCATAACCTTGGTGAAAACCCGTGGGGCTGTTGCCAGGCCGAACGGCAGTGCCACGAACTGCAGGTGTTCGTCTCCTATGGCGAAGCGCAAGAAGCGCTGGTGCTCTGGAGCAATCGGTACGTGGAGATAAGCATCTTTGATATCGATCGATGCAAGGAAATCTCCCTGGGACATTGAGGCGATGACGGAGCGGAGGGATTCCATCCGGGACCGCCTGGTCTTTACGTGTTTGTTGAGCAGTTTCAGGTCCAGGACAGGACGGAAAGACCCGTCCTTCTTTGGGACCACAAACAGGTTGGAATAAAACCCGTGACCCTGTTGCTGAAGAGGAACAGGGACCACCACTCCTTCTGCCTTCAGAATGCCCAGCGCCTGCAGAAGAGCCTCGGCTCGCTCGGGAGGCGGGGATGACCTGAAGAATCGAGTCGGGGGACGAGAGCTGAACTCTATCCTGTAACCGTGAGACAGAATGTCTCTCACCCAGCGGTCTTTTACCCGTGGCAGCCAGGTGTCGCAAAAGCGGGAGAGCCTGCCACCGACCGAGGATGCAACTTGCGGAGGCCGAAAGTTATGAGGAAGCCGCTTTGGTAGCGGCACCTCCTGTGGTCTTTTTTGGACATGACTTAGACCGCCATGAATCAGAGTTCCTTTGATCTTTCTGAGGCCTTTTGGACGAGGAGAATTGGGACCTGCCCGCGCCCCGAAAGGACCGAAACCTCGACTGCCCCCTCCTCTGTTGGGGTATGTTCGGTTTGGGCTGGGGTAAGGATGTATCCTTTCCCTTGGATTGTTTGATGATTTCATCCAAACGCTCGCCAAACAATCGGTCGCCAGAAATTGGCAAACTAGTTAAGCGCTTTTTGGAAGCAGAATCTGCCTTCCATTCCCGTAGCCACAAGGCCCTGCGGAGTACCACCGAATTGGCGGATGCAACCGCCGTACGGCTCGCAGAGTCCAAAACAGCATTAATAGCGTAAGACGCCATTGCTGACGTCTGAGCGGTTATGGACGCCACCTGCGGCGCGGAAGTGCGTGTGGCTGCGTCAATTTGCGCTTGACCTGCTGATATAGCTTGTAGCGCCCATACGGCTGCGAATGCTGAGGCAAAAGAAGCGCCGATAGCTTCATAGATGGATTTCAACCAGAGCTCCATCTGCCTGTCAGTGGCATCTTTGAGTGAAGCCCCATCTTCAACTGCAAGTATGGATCTAGCCGCCAGTCTGGAGATTGGAGGATCCACCTTGGGACACTGAGTCCAACCTTTGACCACGTCAGGGGGAAAGGGATAACGTGTATCCTTAAGGCGCTTAGAAAAACGCTTATCTGGACAATCATGGTGATTCTGGACTGCCTCTCTGAAATCAGAGTGGTCCAGAAACATACTCGGTGTACGCTTGGGAAACCTGAAACGGAATTTCTCCTGCTGAGAAGCTGACTCCTCCACCGGAGGAGCTGAGGGAGAAATATCCAACATTCGATTGATGGACGCAATAAGATCGTTCACTATGGCGTCCCCGTCCGGAGTATCAAGATTGAGAGCGGCCTCAGGATCAGAATCCTGATCAGCTACCTCCGCGTCATCAACTAGAGATTCCCCTCGCTGAGACCCTGAACAACATGATGATGTCGAGGGAATTTCCAAGCGAGCTCGCTTAATCGGTCTGGGGCTGGGGTCCGTGTCAGAGCCCCCAGCCTGGGGTCCGTGTCAGAGCCCCCAGCCTGGGATCTATGAGATACCCCGGGGTGACATTGTTGGTCCAACTGAGGGGGGCCAGGGAACAATGACTCAACAGAGTCCCTGTGCTGAGATACCGGTCTGGACTGCAAGGCTTCTAGTATCTTAGCCATAGTTTCAGAGAGTTTATCTGTAAAAACTGCAAACTCCGTCCCTGTCACCTGGAGAGTGTCAGCAGGTGGCTCCCCCTGGGCCCCTCTTAGCAGAGGCTCCGGCTGAGCAAGTGCAGTAGGGGCCGAGCAGTGCACACAATGAGGGTCAGTGGAACCTGCCGGTAGCGGCGTCGTACATGCGGCGCAGGCAGCATAGTGAGCCTGTGTTTTGGCACCCCTGCCTTTTGTGGGCGCCATGCTATTGTCTTCCCTGAGCAACACAATAGAGTATATAGCCAGAAAACAACTGTGCACTATACAGTGTAAAGTATATACCATAAACATATAATTACACCTCTGCACAATGGGGCTAGCACCACAGGTGCTGCTTACCACCCGCTTCAAGCGGTTGTGAGGCCACCATAATCCCTGCCTGGGTCTCCCAGAATTTGTCCCCCTCTGCAGCGTCCGAGGAGCTGACAGGAATGGCTGCCGGCGTCCTGAGGAGAGGAGGGAGCCGTGGGCGTGACCCAGAAAGTGCGGGAACTGGTGCCCCACAGTGCACAGTGAGGGGGGTGGAGTATGCAAAGCATTCTCCAGCCCTCATTGCTGCTCGTCTGTACAGCGTCCCGCCCTTCCCCTGCTTGTCAGGGCTGTGGGCGGGAGGAAGAAAGACTAGGCCGCAAAAGCCGGGGACTCGAGTAATAAGCGTGGCCGCCGTAAAAGCGCGGCCGCGCGGAAGTCCCCGGCGCACTACAAGTCCCAGCCGCGCCTCAGTGTTAAACATGGCGGCGGCGGTCAGCGCGGTAGTCCCCCTACATAAACACACTCAGCGACGCTGAGTGTGTAATGGCACATTTAACCCGGTCAGCGCCGCGGTCCCCGGTGCACTAGCACACCCAGCAATGCTGGAGTGTTGCTGTGCTCGGTCCCCACGGGGACACAGAGTACCTCCAAGTAGCAGGGCCATGTCCCTGAACGATACCCGGCTCCTATCCAGCAGGCTCCCAGGAGTTGTGGATGAAGCACGGTCTCAGTGCCTGGAGACCGATAGGATCCCACTTCACCCAGAGCCCTAAGGGGGATGGGGAAGGAAAACAGCATGTGGGCTCCAGCCTCCGTACCCGCAATGGATACCTCAACCTTAACAACACCGCCGACAAGAGTGGGGTGAGAAGGGAGCATGCTGGGGGCCCTATATGGGCCCACTTTTCTTCCATCCGACAAAGTCAGCAGCTGCTGCTGACCAATCTATGGAGCTGTGCGTGCATGTCTGCCTCCTTCGCACAAAGCATAAAAACTGAGGAGCCCGTGGGAGCACGGGGGGTGTATAGGCAGAAGGGGAGGGGCTTTACACTTTTAGTGTAATACTTTGTGCGGCCTCCGGAGGCATAGCCTATACACCCAATTGTCAATTGTCTGGGTCTCCCAATGGAGCGACAAAGAAAAGGTATATATATTTATTTTATATATATATATATATATATATATATATATATATATATATATATATATATATATATATATATATATATATATATATATGTGTGTGTGTGTGTGTGTGTGTGTGTGTGTATTTATTTATACACTGTATAAACACACATACATACATACATACGCACACATAATATTTTGTTTACATGTTTGGATCGTAATATTGGTCGTAAACCTTCATAGGCTCCATGATGTCCAAACATTAAAAGCAAGAGTCATATTTCCGCCGCCACCTCTGTGACATAGATAGATAGATAGATAGATAGATAGATAGATAGATAGATAGATAGATAGATAGGCGGCTTTTCATTTTGGTTCGAAAAGCCAAAACTTTTTTAACCGTAGGAGGATATTTTTCTGTTTTCTTTATTTTTAATGGCACTATTTGATTTACCGTATAATGTACTGAAAGTTGAAAAGAAACAAAATTGTAAATGGGATGAATTGAAGCCAGACATATTAAAATAAATGTGGCTGTACCGTTGTTCCTCGCACACCCTGGTGCCTGGGAGAGCAACTGTGCAGGAAACAATTAAAATGTTACACAATGTTCTCCAAAATCAGAGGGTGACTTAGAAATTGTACCCCCATTGACCATAAATTAGGACATATCCTAGCAATATGCCATTAGTTTATGTGATAGGGAAAGAAAGATGGTGCAAATTAATTCACAGGACCCAGGCCAGGTGGGAGCCCTGCAAACCGCCTCCTACCGCCTGGCTCTTTTTGAGTAGTTGGCCTGGCACGATATCACATGAGCGTCACGCTGCAAGGAGGACATCGCACCAGACCAGCTAATTAAAAGAGCCAGTGTGGTCAGGAGGTAGGAGGTGGGTCGCAGGGCTCCTGTCTGGCGGCCACAGATAGACTTAGGAATATTCCTTCATGTCCATCTCCAATAGACAGTGTGAAGAATATGGCATATAGATACATGCCAATCACATGCCAATCACTTGCCAATCATCCATAATAATACATACATCCTGACCTTCAGTAAATCCAGAGGTCACCAAGATGGGATAGAAATAAAAGACCAAGGGCTTGGAACAAATGGCAGGTGACAAAGTTAATTATAGCAAAAAAGCAGCCTGTCAGGACTCTGGTTTATCCTTTTTGGGCTTTTTGCCCTTTTCCAAAATGGCATCCCCTGCTTCATTCTTCTCCATGTCTTCTATGTCCTCTTGCCTTTAGATCCCAGTCCAGCCCTCTGCTAGGGTATTCTGCCTGGTTTCCTACTCCTAGTGGCATCTCAAGTTACTTCAGCAAATCCTGTGTGAAACGCCTGTTGCTGCTCTTCAGAGGTTCTGCCATCTTCTGCTCACCTGCTGCTGATGCCTAGCCCCTGTTGTGGCTCTAGTCTGACCTGCCTTGCTGACGCGTAAGCTGGTTTACTTAATTATACTGCTCTGTTGCTTCCACCATTGAATTGATGCAGTAGCAGAGCACGGGACTGTTCTGGACACTGCTCTGCATTTGTTTTCTGAACATTGTATACTGCTTGTTGCTTCCACCATTGAATTGATGCATCAGCAGAGCACAGGACTGTTCAGGACACTAGAATCTGCTCTGCATTTGTTTTCTGAACATTGTCTACTGCTCTGTTGCTTCCACCATTGAATTGATTCAGTAGCAGAGCATGGGACTGTTCTGGACACTAGGCACTGCTCTGCATTTGTTTTCTGACCATTGTATACTGCTCTGTTGCTTCCACCATTGAATTGATGCATCAGCAGAGCACAGGACTGTTCAGGACACTAGAATCTGCTCTGCATTTGTTTTCTGACCATTGTATACTGCTCTGTTGCTTCCACCATTGAATTGATGCATCAGCAGAGCACAGGACTGTTCAGGACACTAGAATCTGCTCTGCATTTGTTTTCTGAACATTGTATTCTGCTCTGTTGCTTCCACCATTGAATTGATGCAGTAGCACAGCATGGGACTGTTCTGGACACTAGGCATTGCTCTGCATTTGTTTTCTGAACATTGTATACTCCTCTGTTGCTTTCACCATTGAATTGATGCAGCAGCAGAGCACAGGACTGTTCAGGACACTAGAATCTGCTCTGCATTTGTTTTCTGAATATTGTATACTGCTCTGCATCTCACTTCGGACTTTCAGAGACTTCCATAAGGAGCTTCAAAGACTGCATTGCTAAATCACATTTTCCTGTGAGGTTTTCAAGACACTTTCCTTAAAGGCTTCATTTGATACTTTCAGTGTGTGTTTATGGACTTGATTGTTTTCCTCTGCACTTGTTTGCTAATCACCGTGTGTTACAATACAAACTTTATCACCTATACACCGGGTTCAGTTGTGTCTTTGCTCCACACAAATAGATTCCTGAGTTATCATTATAATTATTACACAGCCCTTGACTACAGCGAGCCAACAAAAGTAATTCAGCTAGGGAAGTAGGCGGGCAACTTCAAATTTCGGAGGAGCTTGAAGGAGGACTTTCAGACATTGAGGCATTGAGGCTCCTGTGTAAGAAGTACAATATTGGGGAGTGCGTAGCTCCCACAAATATGGCAGGCATATTTCTAGCCTCAGGACAGCGAGACGGACATCACACATATTTTTCCTTAATAGTGGGGATCAGCCCATAATTAATAACTAGCTGAGAGAAGACAATAGACCCATCATGTTTTCCATCTATGGATAGATCAAATCATAAATAGAAACATGATGGTAATATCTTACGCATGAGACACTCCAAGGCGGAAATGTAGGGAAAACTTCAAATTCATAATTTTCTAGAGCCTCAAGGCCCATCCTATGTCCAGCCCAGTCATAGGTCACCAGGTGGGAGGTACACAGGTTTATAAAATCAGAGCGGACATTTTGAAGGTGTTCTTTTCAGAGAGGTCACGTCCAGAAAACGTGTGGGAGGTACCAGTGGTTCCACAGCGCCTCCCCTGTGTCGAGCCAGCACCAGGCCTAATCATAAGGAACAAGGGAACTAATTCATATGTCTATCTGCTTGAAACTATCTCTAACTTGTATCCACATTTCTGACCATAATATTTGTAAATTCATCTGGTATTTTTTGTAGTATCTAGTGTGTCCTTAAGGGGCATAATTTAATCCTGGGCTGTTCTTTTGTCTCGATCCACGAATCCCATGTCTGTGAGCTCGGTTTAGTATCACATGCTACCTGAGGTGGTTTCTGGCCCAATATAATTCTGCTAAAGGACCAGGCTTACATCTAATGAGGAATGATGGCAAACTATTGAACTGGCTGGGCCCTGTTTCACTGGGGTTAGTGAAAAGGACCTGTCGGGGTTGTGAGTGAGTGGGGTGTTGCGCAGGAGATTGCGTGGCCCGCTCTCTCTCCGTCCCCATGTCTCCCTGTGCCTGCGTGGACAGGGGTGTCAGTGTAACACTGCGCCAAGCTGACCTTGCGTACCCCATGGGGGCTCGGAAAATTACATGTTGGCGGAAGTGACGAGGTAATACCACATGGCTCCGATGTATTAGAGACGTCAGGGTGGGGCTGCGAGGTGCTGGTTCGTCCGTGTGTCCCCCCCCCCCCCCCCAACTCCTTCCACCAGCTGGTTCGAGACAGACACTGATATTTCATGTGACTAATGGCAGAAGACTATTCAGTATTGCTCTTTTGCTGTAAGCAACACAACAACAAACTCAAAATGTGAAGATTACATATTCTTATGTTGTGGTAATTAAAGGTGAGGGGTCCTGGGTTTTAATACTAAGGTCTTCTGGCAGATAAAAATCAATAATAACTTCATAAAAGAGTTTTGATTTTAACTAAACTTCAAATAAAGAAAAAAAAAAAAGTTTTTGTTAAATTGGTCATTGTGCCGGGGAGCGGTGTTCCGGCAGAATAGTGCTCTTACAGTCCTGGTATCTGCAATGCTCGGTAAAGGTTAGGATATCGATTCATGTACAGGTCTGAAAAGGGCAAAACAGGATCAGCAGAAGGAGAACAAGACAGGAGAAATATCAAGTATCCCTGTGATCAGACTGAACAGCATGTGGCTGCTTGTTCCCTGTCACCAGAGACACGGTGTGATATACTGAATGGCGCATGCAAAGAAAAATGGTCCTGGTCTGAACATTACTATTGTAGAGAGCTGAAAACACGTACATGACGGCGCAGCATCTGCACGGCGTCCCCGCACCATCTGCACCGCGTCCCCGCGAAATCCGCACCGCGTCCCCGCGCCATCCACACCGTGTCCCCGCGCCATCCACACAGCGTCCCCGCAACATCCACGCCGCGTCCCCACGCCGAATCCCCGCGCCATCCAACCCGCGTCCTTGCGCCATCCAAACCGCGTCCCTGCGCCATCTGCACAGCTCAAAGTGAAGGAGGCTGCAAGCACTCTGTGCCAAAGAAACTGGCCACTGCTGGTAAACTGCAGAAGTAGCCAATAACCAAAGCAACAAGCAGTAAACTATACAACTAAAAATCAATCTATTCTTGAGAGCGAGAGGATTTTTTTTATATTGCAAAGTTGACGCAACTTTACCCATTACAATGATGAGAAACTCCTTTAGGCCTAAGCCACACGGCATGAAAATTGGAGCGAGTGCAATGTGATAAAACATCGCATTCCACTCGGACCAATATTAGCCTGTGTGTCAGCAACCATGAGCGATTATTTTCTCAGCCCTAATCGGACAGAGAAAACAATCGCAGCATGCTGCGACTGTAATGTGATCCTGGTTTCTCTCGCACCCATTCAAGTCTATGGGGCGAGAGAAAAAAAAATAAATAAAAAAAAAATCGCACTGCACTCACAGTACATCGGTGTACTGCGAGTGCAGTGCCAGAATGACAATAGCCAGCAATGGGGGAGAGAGGGAGATAAACCCCTCCCTTCCCTCCGTAGCGCTGGCCCGCCCTTCCTGAGCGCCGTCCCTCCCCTCCTCAGTGCCAGCTTGTCCCCCGCAGCTGAGGTCCGATCGCGATCGGACCTCAGTTGGAGTGACACTCAGATGACATTCGGTTCCTGCTGTGCTGCCAGCGTGAGCCGAGTGTCATGTAAGAATCACATTAGTCCCCCATGTGGCCCCGGACTTAATTCCCAATTGTTACCATTTCCTCTTGTCAATGGGTTGTGTCTAGAGAGGAGTGGACCCATTGAAATTCGGTTCAGCCGGACTTTAGATAAAGTTCGTATTGGGACCTCAAACTCATTGGACGTCGCTGATTCGGCAGTTTGGGTCTCCACCTACATACAGCCAGCAATAAACAGATCCCTTGCGGGGGACAGTGGGAGAGGGGTTTTTGTTTGTTTTTTTGGTGCATACTACATCCAAAAATGCTTGTTACCCCCAGTGTGGAGGCATTTAGAGACTGCAAGCGGCTTGCACTGGGCTGAGCACCGAGCGTACCCGAGCACGACGATGCTCCAGCCAGTGGTTTGCATACAAAGCACCCAAACTCCGAACTTAAACATTGATTTTTTTTTTGTAATGTCTGTTTTCAATACAAACACCAAACTTTATAGTTCAGGTTCATTCATTTCTAGTTGTGTCCTTACAAAGTCGGAACTGATTGGATTGGTCAATGACAAACTGTGTAATGACGAACCAGGAAGAACAACAGAGGAAAACAAAATGAGGAGATCAAAAAATAAAAAAAGAAAAAAAAAAAGAAAAAAAAATGATGCTCCAGAATTTCTATTCCATGGAGATTACAAGAATTTAGTAAGACAGACAAGTCAGGAAACGGAGGGGATGTGAGTGTACAGAGCGGGCGTTACCTGGTGGTGCTGGACTCTATTTATATTGCAGGTGAAGCTGTGATATAAATGGAATTTGTCGACGTCTTTCACGTTTCCTTCCTTCTCTTTTCCTGTTGATTTAGCCAGGGCAGACTGGAGGGTGACGTAATTCTGTTTGCAGCTAGAAATGCAAGAAAACAATAGATGGTCATCATCAGAGTGATAAACAGAGTCATACACCCCTACAGGGGCCTGCTGGAGCACCGGGATGGTACTGCAAGTGGACGCAGGCAGCACTCCAATAATAAAGTGCAACATTATGGGGCCTTATTGGCCCATGTGGTGATAATTCAGTTCATAGTGTGAACCTTTCTCAAGCATCACACTACAAGTAAAAAATAGCAACATAAAGAGGCGTAAATATGCTCCAAAAATTAAGCATTTACTTACAGCAAAGATGGGCTGCAGTGTGTACATCACCCCGGCCAAAAACTAATACTCTACCAGGATGCAGCTAAACCCCCACTAAAGTGGAGGCATCACAGGTGCAGGAGGGGCAGATCACACACACTTCCAAACATGGAGGGGGCGATTGCTGGATGATAAAACTGCACACTGATGGCTTGCATAGAGCGCTGTTCACACCTGCAGATGCAGTCACAAGCCTGCAGCCTATTAGGTGACGCCCATACTATTAGACCAGGCGGGCTGCCAAGCCATACTCCATCTGTGCACCATACAGGGACAGGAACTCTAATATGCAAGGCCAAAGGCCTAAGCCACACGACGAGAAAATCAGTGCGAGTGGAGAGCGATAAAACATCGTATTCCACTCGGACCAATTCTAGCCTGTGTGTCAGCACACATGAGCGATTATTTTCTCAGCCCTAATCGGACCAAGAAAACACGCAGCATGCTGCGATTGTAATGCGAGACTCTTTCCCTCGCACCCATTCAAGTCTATGGGGCGAGAGAAAAATCGCACTGCACTCGCGGTAAACCAGTGTACCACGCGTGCAAAGCGAGAATCGCAATAGCCAGGTACGGAGGAGAGAGGGAGAAAAATCCGTCCCCTCCTCAATGCCGTCCCGCCCCCCGCAGCTGAGGTCCGCTCGCACAGTCGGACCTCAGACGCAGGGATACTAGCATGTCACTCTGCTCCTGCTTTGCTGCCAGCGTGAGCCGAGTGTCATGCGAGCATCGCACTAGTGCCCCGTGTGGCCCCGGCCTAACAGAAAGGGTTCTGGCTGCATCCTGTACAAAAAAATATGAGATTTTAGTTGGTATTCTTGCCAGAATACGGAAGCCTACAACACTCGTCATGGGGCCTCATGCTTGTAGGTCCCTACACTATATATAAAAAATAGCAACATAAAGAGGCATAAATATCTTCCAAAAATGCAAGCCATCAGTGTGCAGATTTATCATCCAGCAATCGCCATCTCCATGTTTTGGACGTGTGTGTGATTTGCTCCTCCTGCACCTGTGATGCCTTCACTTAGTGGGGGTTTAGCTGCATCCTGTTAGAGTATTAGTTTTTGGTCTGGGCGGAGTACAACTGCTGCCTTTTTTGCTGTAAGTACATCACACTACAAGCCAATAAGTTACCACGTGGGTCAAAGAAAAAGATTTTGGGTACTCACCGTACAGTCTCTTTCTTGGAGGACACAGGAGACCATGGCTGTTGAAGCCGCAGTTCTGAGATCATCTGACCTCTCTGATCATGCACACCATGATCAAAGCGAGAAAGCCTTCTTCATCTTGCATATATCATCACACCTAGTCCTGGTGAAACACCAGATAGGGAGAACGGAGGAAAGAACTGCCAGCTTGGACACTCATCATGATCGAGGTGATGGCCACCAAGAAAGCAACATTCCAGGAAAGAAAAGATAGAGGAACCTCTAGAAGAGGCTCAAAAGAAGAATCCTGAAGAGCGGTCAGGGTGAGATTAGGGTCCAAAGGTGCCACAGGAGGATGGTAAGGTGGTATAGAACGTGTGACCCCAGAACAAAGATCCTAACCTGGGATCTGGTACGAGATGTATTCTTTGAAAGAGAATGGAGAGTGGAGGGTGTCGGAACCTGACCCTAGAGAGAACTGAGAGCAAGACTGGAAGAATCACAATAGGGTGGGTAAGGACAAAATCTTCAGGACCATCTGATTAGATTTGCACCATCAGAAGAAGACCTTCCATGTGCGATAATATGGGGGATGAAGAAGTCTTCCTCGCTTTGATGACAGATGATCTCAGATCTGCGGCTTCAACAGCCATGGTCTCCTGTGTCCCCCAATGAAGCGATAAAGATAAAGTGCAATAATTTAGCAATTTATCTTTTTGGACTATTGCCTTTATGTGTACTATTTATTTATCAATTGTTAGAAATACCTGGGAATCTTAGTGAGAAATAGAGATAGATAGATGTAGACAAGCAGCCGTTGATGGGAATGATCGATAATTATATTTGTATTTCCAATTACAATTGAGGTTGTAAAAAAAAAAACGGAGGGGGCTATGTAATCCATGCTCAGGTAGCACACTTCAGATCACATTAATTTCAGTGGAAGCAGAACTGCAGTGCCCGAGACCGGCCAGGTATACGGAGCTGTGAGGTCTACACCCTGCACTGTGTTGACCCCCGTTCACCGTGGGAACTGTAAAAAGCGGTTTGTGGCAGTGCCTGGTGTCAGCCCCCCACTGATCGGATATTGATTATCTGGAGTTTCAGTTCCCAGAGCTGCACATTGACAGGAGTGTCTGTGTAGGTAAGAATGAATGATGCACCCACAATTCTTAAAAGGATTTTTCCAGTCATCGTTAAAGGGAATCGTCAGCAGGTTTTTGCTGCTTTCATCTGAGAGCAGCATGATGTAGGCAAATAGACCGGGAGTCCAATGAGGTATCACTTAGATTACTGGGTGCAGCCATTCTGACACAATCAAAGTTTTTAGATTTAGCCATGTAGCAGAGCTGAGAGAGCTGCCCTCCTCCCACACCAGGCTCTCTATAGAGATTGTACATTGATAGTGAGCTATGCCAGACTACCATGCATGTGACATTGTAGTCCGAGCAATGATAACCCAATGATAAAGGTCCTGCTGCTTAACTAAACATAGCAAATAAGCAACTGATCGGAATTTTGACAAAACAGGCATCCCTGATTTTTTTTGTGTTAACCCTTACAGCTTGCTGGCTTCAGCTTTCATAGCAAAAACCTGCTGACAGATTCTCTTTAAATGTTTCCAGTGGGAAAGGATACTTAGGCGGGCTTTGCACGTTGCGACATCGCAAGCCGATGCTGCGATGTCACACGCGATAGTCCCCGCCCCTGTCGCAGGTGCGATATCTTGTGATAGCTGGCGTAGCGATAATAATCGCTACGCCAGCTTCACATGCACTCACCTGCCCTGCGACCGTCCCTCTGGATGGCAACCCGCCTCCTTCCTAAAGGGGACGGGTCGTGCGGCATCACAGCAACATCACACGGCAGGCGGCCAATGGCGGTGGAGGGGCGGAGATGAGCAGGATGTAAACATCCCGCCCACCTCCTTCCTTCCGTATAGCCGCTGGCGGCAGGTAAGGAGATGTTCCTCGCTCCTGCGGCTTTACACAAAGCGATGTGTGCTGCCGCAGGAACGAGGAACTACATCGTACCTGTCGCGGCACCGGCATTATAGAAATGTCGGAGCCTGCACCGATGATACGATAACGACGCTTCTGCGCTCGTTCATCGTATCATCTAGGATTTACACACTACGACATTGCAAGTGACGCCGGATGTGCGTCACTTTCGATTTGACCCCACCGACATCGCACCTGCGATGTCGTAGTGTGCAAAGCCGCCCTTAGATTTAAAAAAAGAAGACCAGAAATCTCTTCTAACACTGAGACCTTTCATTGTAAGGATCAATAAAAGTCCTGGCAGTCTGTCCGCTCATCGAATAATAAGTACTTATGTATTGCCATCGCCCAGTAATGTGCCATCGCTCCAGGCAATGGAAAACCTATGGAACTTATACTATACCCTCAAAAAGCCCTCATAGCAATTTTTCCTCCGATGTCATGATTGAAGGCAACATACACAACACACGCAAACAAATCCACACACATAAAACACAGCACACACATATATTATAAATAAAAATAAATAAAATATATATATATATATATATATATATATATATATATATATATATATATATATATATATATATATATATATATATATATATATATATATATATATATATATCATACATATATTAGTCGGGTGGCAGGAGAACGTTTTGGCACTTACAGGTTTCTGATGTGTTCTAATGAGTCCTTATCTTTGGCGATCATGTCTGCTAAGATGTGCTGCACTCCCGCCTCGATATCCGAAAGTTTTGAAAGGCCTGTAATGCAAGAGAATAAAATTAAATTGTGTTCACAAACACACACGATTTCAGATACAATAGAATATATTCACATTGCATATGCTCCAACGCATACACCATACACATCTATGGAATGCCAGAGACCAGAAGAAAATCTAAATATTATCCAGTATGCACTCACATATTTTGTTACTGTATAGAAAACTGCAGATAACGCCGTTTCTTACACAAGAATCCAGTAAAAAGAACAAAAGCAGGAAAAAAAAACTTCAGTATGTGAGACAATTGACGACATTCTAAAGGAAGGTGCTAATGACATGACACGTTCATACACAGAAAACCAGACTAAATAAACAGGTCCGGTATTCTGCATAATTATAGGTGATACAATCGTGTAAAAATCAGTTACAATTTTGGAGAAGGACGATTGGTAAAATTGCAGGCAGAAGATTTCCAACTTCTGTAGTTTAACAATGCAACACTGCCCTCTAGTGGTAACACTCGAAAATGAATCTAAGCAGAATTTCCTGGACGTTCTTCTAAGGTTTATCAAATATAAAAATTTCTTTAATTCCTAATAAAATGTGAAATATAAATGAAGAAAATGGTTATAAAGGCAAGTGGACATTATTAAGTGCAGCATGAACCATGCATTTAAGTCCCTACCCATTATGTGATATTCATGGACGATATGCCGCCGGTTGACAGCTTTCTCCCTGGGCACAGTATATATAATAGCCTATTGTCTTTGGTGGGTGGTATAGTCCCACAGCCTGCAGCTTTTACACTCTAATTTCCCCATGACAACACTACCTGCCTCTGCTCTTGCACCAATTCCAGCCATTTATGATGTGGACATGGATGTCAAAGGTGAAAGGATTTATAAAACGGATGTACGACAGGAAGATAGAAAAAAACAGGAAGAGTTTTCATGAGCACAATATTAGAATTTCTGATTTGGGGCCCTTAGGCCAAGAAATAATAATGCTTCTGAGCTCATCCTCAATATAACATGCCAGAATCCATCCCACAGTGGCCCCAATGGATGCCATTGACGTACAGTGGGAGGCATTAGGTTCCTTTGTACACTGTGTGCAGAATTATTAGGCAAATGAGTATTTTGATCACATGATGCTTTCTATACATGTTGTCCTACTCCAAGCTGTATAGGCTGAGAGCCAACTACCTATTAAGTAAATCAGGTGATGTGCATCTCTGTAATGAGGAGGGGTGCGGTGTAATGACATCAACACCCTATATAAGGTGTGCTTAATTATTAGGCAACTTCCTTTCCTTTGGCAAAATGGGTCAGAAGAGACATTTGATGGGCTCTGAAAAGTCCAAAATTGTGAGATGTCTTGCAGAGGGATGCTGCAGTCTTGAAATTGCCAAACTTTTGAAGCGTGATCACAGAACAATCAAGCGTTTCATGGCAAATACCCAACAGGGTCGCAAGAAGCGTGTTGGGCAAAAAAGGCGCAAAATAACTGCCCATGAATTGAGGAAAATCAAGCGTGAAGCTGCTAAGATGCCATTTGCCTCCAGTTTGGCCATATTTCAGAGCTGCAACGTTACTGGAGTATCAAAACGCACAAGGTGTGCCATACACAGGGACATGGCCAAGGTAAGGAAGGCTGAAAAACCACCACCTCTGAACAAGAAACAGAAGATAAAACGTCAAGACTGGGCCAAGAAATATCTTAAGACTGATTTTTCACAGGTTTTATGGAGTGATGAAATGAGAGTGACTCTTGATGGTCCAGATGGATGGGCCAGAGGCTGGATCAGTAAAGGGCAGAGAACTCCACTCCGACTCAGACGCCAGCAAGTTGGAGGTGGGGTACTGGTATAGGCTGGTATCATCAAAGATGAACTTGTGGGACCTTTTCGGGTTGAGGATGGAGTGAAAGCTCAACTCTCAGACCTACTGCCAGTTTCTGGAAGACAACTTCTTCAAGCAGAGGTACAGGAAGAAGTTGGTATCGTTCATGAAAAACTTGATTTTTATGCAGGACAATGCTCCATCACATGCATCCAACTACTCCACAGCGTGGCTGGCTAGTAAAGGTCTAAAAGATGAAAAAATAATGACATGGCCCCCTTGTTCACCTGATCTGAACCCCATAGAGAACCTCTGGTCCCTCATAAAATGTAAGATATGGTGGGTAAACAGTGGGAAACAGGGTGGGAAAACAGTACACCTCTCGGAACAGTGTCTGGAGGCTGTGGTGGCTGCTGCACGCAATGTTGAGCGTAAACAGATCAAGCACTGACAGAATCTATGGATGGTAGACTGCTGAGTGTCATCATAAAGAAAGGTGGCTATATTGGTCACTAATTTTTTGGGGTTTTGTTTTTGCATGTCAGAAAAGGTTATTTCGAAATTTTGTGCAGTTATATTGGTTTACATGGTGAAAATAAACAAGTGAGATGGTAATATATTTGGTTTTAAATAAGTTGCCTAATAATTCTGCACAGTAATTGTTACCTGCACAAACAGATATCCTCCTAAGATAGCCAAATCTAATAAACCCCACTCCAACTTCCAAAAATATTAAGCTTTGATATTTATGAGACTTTTGGGGTGATTGAGAACATAGTTGTTGATCAATAATAAAAAAAAACCTTCAAAATACAACTTGCCTAATAATTCTGCACACAGTGTAGATTCCATCATATTTATGGTTAAAAAAAAAAAAATTGTGCTACATGCAGTGCTATGCCTCACAAAAGAAAGTCACACACTTCCAGAGAATGAGTCTTTCGTTTGTGAACCCGGCCCCACTCACACCTATTGCCTGTCCACATGATACGCATATATAGCCTGGGTCTCAGCTTCCCATACACGGTAAGTTTTTTAACTGCATGAGAGGACACACACAAGCTAGTGACCCCAATGTAGAGAATACCATGACAAGGTGTTGGGGCTCTGTGGTATTGATCAATTCAATAGCTAAATTTTTCCTTATTCTTAAAGTTGATGGCAGTAATGCAGATTCCATTGTCATATTTTCACTCTTACATATAGCTATTGTACTTTTTATGCCAGTATTCACACAGCAGTTTCTGCTTTACATTTTTTTCCCCTTGCATGGTCAATGGTGTGCATACCTTCTCTCTATATAGTGACTTTTTTAGGGTTTTTGCACCCAGTTCAGACCTAGAATGGTATTCCAGACGTTATTTCTTAATTGGCTTCCAGAGAATGACAGGCTTTATTACATGCTGACAAGCTACACTGACTTATAAGGGGTCCATAAGGATTCATTATAACCTTAGGACGCCTTATTAGAATCTCATGGACCCCACTGTTACTCACAAGGGTTCATCAGGTGCCGGTGGTGCACGCTGTGTGATAGATGCTATATTATGTGGAGGTAGAAACCCCAACACACATGTAAAAAAAAAAGCCTCATAATGATGATAACACGTCATCAGTAAATGCAATTACAGATGGAACAGCTAGTTAATAGGGCATCAGTGTCTGACCGGCCGGGGTCTGACGCCTGGCTACCTGCCGTTCAGCTGCACTCGGTGTCGGCAGCAGGTGGCCGGAACTGCTCAGTTCCAGGGCTGTTCCATCCTGTGACATTAGCCGGGCACTGCACTCTCGCCTCCTATTCAAATCGATATGCAGTACTTCACCGCGGCCACTATAAGACAGGGCAGCTTCTAAACTGCGCATGCTGGCTGCTTGCTGCCGTCGCCAGCACCGAAGACAGCTGATTGACGGGGGGTGCCAGGTGCCGGACCCCGATGACCTATCCTGAGTAAGGGCCACTAATGTTAAAGTAGTGAACAACCCCTTTAAGTGCTCTGGGCGTGGCCGAGCACTTAACAATCCTGTGTTTCTCAATGTTGTTTCCCCGCCTCTTTATCTTGATCAATTCCTCACTGTTCGTGTGACGTCAGGCAAGGAAATAAGACAGCGAGATATCACCCAAGCAAAAGCTCTGGTGTTGGGTGGGCAAACAACCCAAACAGGGGTAAAAGATTGCCAAGTGCTCTGTCATGTCCAGAGCACTTAATACTTAAAGGGGAATACCCATCTTCAAGATCCTACCCCAATATGTAGTAGGTGTAATAATGAGATTAGCAAATATCTCCAATTAGAAATGTAGTCTAGTTTTTCTGATAAGGCTGGTTTCACACTACGTTTATTTAACATCCGTCCATAACGTTTTTTTAGCGGAAAAACGGATCCAGTGCAAATGCGTTTTCACTTCAATGCATTTGCAATGGACTCGCGTCCACCTGCGTTCGCATGCGTTTGCGTGCGTTAGACACAGGATCCGTACTTTTGCGTTATTTTAACATGTTTCAAAAACGCTACTTGTAGCGTTTTTTACCTTTGTCAAAATAACGCATCTCACAGGATCCTTCACATTGCGCCGCGAGCTGCAATGCATTTCAATGAGCGCTGGATCCTGCCTAGCAGAATGCGTTGAGTTGCGTTGTAACAGGATCCTGCTTTTGTACTGAGCATGCCCAGAAAGTACTGAGCATGCCCAGAACCAGTCTCGCGTGATCTGTCTCTCTCTCCCCCTCCCTCTCTCCCCCTCCCCCTCCCTCTCTCCTCTCTCTGTCTCTCCCCCTCCCTCTCTCCCACCTGAGAGCTGCGGACACTCGTAACCAAGGTAAATATCGGGTAACCACTTCTCTTAGTTACCCGATGTTTACGTTGGTTACGTGTGCAGGCAGCCCTGCTCCTAGCAGCTGCAGACACTCGTAACCAAGATAAATATCGGGTATCCAAGCCCGATGTTTACCTTGGTTACCAGCGTCTGCAGCTGTCAGAAGCCGGCTCCCAGTCTAGTTCCCCTCACTCCCGATCACATGACTCCAATGCCCGCCCCTAAACATCCAGTGACAGGATCCTGCAAAATAACAGATGCGTTAGCAAGCGTTTTTTGCTGTAAAAGCAGGATCCACTTTTGCAGCAAAAAAACGTTCCTGACGCATGTTAAAAAAACGTAGTGTGAAAGCAGCCTAAGCTGTCACTTCCCTCATGCACAGGGCATGTCAGTAGCTTATAGCAACTGTCTCTATATGAGTTGGATACTAAGCTACTGCAATGCCCTGAACATAAGGTAAGTCACACAGCTTTTCAGAAGAACTATGCTACATTTTTAATTGGAGGTATTTGCTAATATTATTGTTATTACACCTGCTACATATTGGGATAAGACCTTAACAATGGGAATACCCCTTTAATTTGAAAACGAGGATTTCTCAGGAATGCAGCAACAGATAGAAGATATAAAAGGTGTTGATCTTACTGACAGATTCTGTGTAAGGAATCTCTGATGTCGCACCTACCTTCTGTGTTAGGTTTGATGTACATGTGAAGGTTTAGTTGCTGCGGAGCTTCGAGCAGCGCTTTGGCCGCAGTTTCCAGCCCCAGTTGCCTGGCTCTCTGGGCTTTGGTGCCTTTGCTTCCAGTTTTGTACGGCGTGTACTAGACAGAAACAGGAGAGAAGAGTGAAGTCCTGTCCGTACAGTGACCTGTGCACCCCTATACAGGCAGATACTGACCACGTGCTCGATTTCATCCATGGTCCTGCAGTTTAGCATGGCGGTGTGTAGACCTGAGTGCAGCTTCCCTTCCTTCTTCAGTTTCTCTACCAGATTGTGGGCTTTTTTTGCAACAGATCTGATAACAAAAAAATAATAGATGGCTCGATTTGGTTTTAGGCAAGTACAAGAAGGTGGAGGAGACTTCCTATGCATTGCCACTAAGGCTGGTTGCACACACCCGGTTTTTGCCTTCAAGCACACTCCGGCGAAATGCGGATAAAACGGACCCGGCGCCGGATCCGTTTTATTCCCCATTGGCATGTATTGGCGCCGGATTGTGCTGGATGGTCCTGCGTTGCATGCGGCGAAATTTCTTTGTCCGGCTTCCGGAAAGGATGCAGCATGCAGCATTTTTTGTCTCCGGCAAAAAAACAGACCACACCGGATCCGGCGCCGTCCAGCATGTTGTATAATCGAAGCCTATGGGCGCCGGATCTGTCGTCATCTGGCATATGACGGAATCCAACGTTTTTTTTAACTGAGAATGCTCAGTATCACAGCGGATCCATCAAAAAATAAAAGGAACGCATTGAAAAAACTGATGTGACGGATCCGTTTTTCGCCGGATCCGTCACATCAGTTTTTTTCGCCGGATTGTGCCTGACAGTGAAAAACAGATGTGTGAAACCAGCCTAAGACAAAAGCGGTCAACCAGCTAAAATAACATTTTTACTTCAAAGTCCTGAACTCCTTCCCCGCAACAGCTAACTTTATTTTTGCGCTTTTATGTATTCCTCTCTTAGGCTATGTGCGCACACTGCAGTTTTGTTTCTCCAGCGAAAAACGCACCCTATAGCAGAAAAACGCACCTCTGGACGAAAAAAAACACATTAAAAATAACGCATCATTTTTGCCGCGTTTTTTGCCCCTGCTCTTTTTTTAACATTGTCAATGGCAAAACGCAGAGAAAAATGCAAATAAGAAGTGACATGCGGCTTCTTTTTTTCTGCAACCAAAACTGCAGGCAAAAAACAAGCAACGTGCACACAGCACTTCAGATTTCTCATAGACTTTGTTCGGGAACGTCATACATGCAGTTTAGGACCACAAACTGCACCTAAGGCCCTGTGCGCACTAGGAAAAGGACTTTTCTCAAGAAATTTCTTGAACGTGAATGATTAGCGCGCACCTGCGTTAAAAAAAAACGCACCAATAGGTTGGTCCCTGCATTTTTTTACCATTATCTATGGCAAAAAACGCAGCTACCTGTGGAAAATAAGTGACATGCTACTTCTTTTTCTCAAGAAATTCTACAGAAAGAATTGTCTTGAGAAAAAAAAAACGCAGTGTGCGCACAGCTATTTTTTTTTCCATAGGTGTTGCTGGGGAATGTCTGCAGAAAGGTTACAACCATTTTCCCAAGAAATTTCTGCAGCAAAAACGTGGGTAAAAACGCTGTGTGCGCACAGGGCCTAAAACTGCAGCAAAAAAAAAAGCAGCGTGCGCACAAGGCCTAAAAGGGAATCGGTCAGCAGGATTTTGTTATTTAATCTGAGAGCAGCAGGATGTAGGGGCTGAGACCCTGATTCCAGCAATGTGTCACTTACTGGACTGATTGGTGTTATCTTGATAGAATCCCAGTATTCTCTGCTGTAGATGTAGCAGTGCTCACAATGTTGTGCTGTGTGTATTCCCCGACCCCACGACTGATTGTCAGCAAATTGTCATGGGTGGTACGGGTGGGGTTACACAGATAAGCAGGACTACCTGACATACGACACCTAGTCCTTTAGTTATAATCTCCTGCTGATATTTTGGGAGGAAGTGTGGAGGCCAAAGAATGGCAACTCTGTTTTGTTTTTTTTTTAACATTTGAGTACGCTTTTAACCCCTTACTGACATCCACCATACATATATGACGCAAGTCGGTATCGGGTGTATGGAGCGGTGTCACAGGGTGAGCTTGCCCCATACTCAGCAGGCAATGGCTGTGTGTTACAGCCAGGATTTGCCGCTAAGAACGCGGATGGAGCGGAGTTGAGTGCCGCCGTCAAACTCCAACAGCAGCAGTAACAGCTCGTCAGCATGGAGATGCATCATTCTATGCGCCCATCAGTGTCCGTTGGGTTGATATGAAAATTGGGGGTCTGTTGAAGACCTTTGTGCCTGTCATTACACAGCTCCCTTGAAACTCTGTCTATGGCCAGGCTTCAAAGGAGACTGTGATTTTTACTATATACAGCAATGCTATGGTGCTGCTGTATATAGCACAAGTGATCAGACAATCACAGGTTTGAGTCCCCTAAGGCTACTTTCACACATCCGGTTTGAGCACTGCGGCTCAATCCAGCTGTGCAAGCTATGCAACGGATGCGGCGAAAACACCGCATCCTTTGCATAAGTTTTTACATGCGGCTGGTCCGTTTTTTTCCGGTTGCGGCATGCTACTGAGCATGCGCAGTGGAAGAAACCGCATGCGGCGGCCGGATGCGTTTTTTTCTGCATCGCGCCGCATCCGGCGTCCATAGGCATGCATTGAAAAATGCGCCGCAGCGGCCGGATGCGGCGCGTTGCAGTTTTTTTTGCCGGAGCAAAAAACGTTGCAGGCAACGTTTCATCCGGCCGCGGCATCGGCTAAATCTGCCGCGTGCGGCAAAAACCGGACCGACCGCAAGCCCATGCGGCACAATACGGCACTAATGTAAGTCTATGCAAAAAAAAACCGCAACCGGCGGCAAAAAAAAACGGTTGCGGTTTTTCTGCAGAGTGCCGTATTTTGCCGCAGAGCAAAAACCGGATGTGTGAAAGTAACCTAATAGGACTAACAAATACAGTAAAAAGCTTATAAAAAAGTTTAAAAAAAAACATGAAAAAAATAAAGCATAACAGTTCAAATCACTCCCTTTTCTCCAATTAAAAATAAAGATAATAAAAAAACACACATGTGGTATCTCTGTGTATAGAAAAATCTGATCTATCGCAATATAAAATAACCAGATCGGTAAACGCCGTAAAAAAAAAAAAAAAAAAAATTAAGAAAACCAAAATTGGAAAATTAAAAAAAAAAAAAAGAAGGGAATTTTGTTTACTTACCGTAAATTCCTTTTCTTCTAGCTCCAATTGGGAGACCCAGACAATTGGGTGTATAGCTATGCCTCCGGAGGCCACACAAAGTATTACACTAAAAGTGTAAAGCCCCTCCCCTTCTGCCTATACACCCCCCGTGCTCACGGGCTCCTCAGTTTTGGTGCAAAAGCAAGAAGGAGGAAAAAATTATAATTGGTTTAAAGTAACTTCAATCCGAAGGAATATCGGAGAACTGAAACCATTCAACATGAACAACATGTGTATACAAAAACAGGGGCGGGTGCTGGGTCTCCCAATTGGAGCTAGAAGAAAAGGAATTTACGGTAAGTAAACAAAATTCCCTTCTTCTTTGTCGCTCCATTGGGAGACCCAGACAATTGGGACGTCCAAAAGCAGTCCCTGGGTGGGTAAATAATACCTCATAATAGAGCCGTAACCGGCTCCGTCCTACAGGTGGGCAACCGCCGCCTGAAGGACTCGCCTACCTAGGCTGGCATCTGCCGAAGCATAGGTATGCACCTGATAGTGTTTCGTGAAAGTGTGCAGGCTCGACCAGGTAGCCGCCTGACACACCTGCTGAGCCGTAGCCTGGTGCCGCAAAGCCCAGGACGCTCCCACGGCCCTGGTAGAATGGGCCTTCAGCCCTGAGGGAACCGGAAGCCCGGAGGAACGATAAGCCTCGAGAATTGGTTCCTTGATCCACCGAGCCAGGGTTGACTTGGAAGCTTGTGTCCCTTTACGCTGGCCAGCGACAAGGACAAAGAGTGCATCCGAGCGGCGCAGAGTCGCCGTACGAGAAATGTAGAATCTGAGTGCTCTCACCAGATCTAACTAGTGCAAATCCTTTTCACATTGGTGAACTGGATGAGGACAAAAAGAGGGTAAGGAGATATCCTGATTGAGATGAAAGGGGGATACCACCTTAGGGAGAAATTCCGGAACCGGACGCAGCACCACCTTGTCCTGGTGAAACACCAGGAAGGGGGCTTTGCATGACAGCGCTGCTAGCTCAGACACTCTCCGAAGCGAAGTGACTGCTACTAGGAAAACCACTTTCTGCGAAAGGCGTGAGAGAGAGATATCCCTCATTGGCTCGAACGGTGGTTTCTGAAGAACCATCAGCACCCTGTTCAGATCCCAGGGTTCTAACGGACGTTTGTAAGGAGGTACGATGTGACAAACCCCCTGCAGGAACGTGCGAACCTGTGGAAGTCTGGCTAGGCGCTTCTGAAAAAAGACAGAGAGCGCAGAGACTTGTCCCTTAAGGGAGCCTAGTGACAAACCCTTTTCTAATCCGGATTGAAGGAAGGACAGAAAAGTGGGCAAGGTAAACGGCCAGGGAGAAACACCCTGAGCAGAGCACCACGACAGGAATATTTTCCACGTCCTGTGGTAGATCTTGGCGGACGTTGGTTTCCTAGCCTGTCTCATGGTAGCAATGACCTCTTGGGATAATCCTGAAGACGCTAGGATCCAGGACTCAATGGCCACACAGTCAGGTTCAGGGCCGCAGAATTCAGATGGAAAAACGGCCCTTGAGACAGCAAGTCTGGTCGGTCTGGTAGTACCCACGGTTGGCCGACCGTGAGATGCCACAGATCCGGGTACCACAACCTCCTCGGCCAGTCTGGCGCGACGAGGATGGCGCGGCGGCAGTCGGCCCTGATCTTGCGTAACACTCTGGCCAACAGTGCCAGAGGAGGAAACACATAAGGGAGTTGAAACTGCGACCAATCCTGAACTAAGGCGTCTGCCGCCAGAGCTCTGTGATCTTGAGACCGTGCCATGAACGTCGGGACCTTGTTGTTGTGCCGGGACGCCATTAGGTCGACGTCCGGCATCCCCCAGCGGCAACAGATCTCCTGAAACACGTCCGGGTGAAGGGACCATTCCCCTGCATCCATGCCCTGGCGACTGAGAAAGTCTGCTTCCCAGTTTTCTACGCCCGGGATGTGAACTGCGGATATGGTCGAGGCTGTGGCTTCCACCCACAGCAGAATCCGCCGAACTTCCTGGAAGGCTTGCCGACTGCGTGTCCCGCCTTGGTGGTTGATGTATGCCACTGCTGTGGAGTTGTCCGACTGAATTCGGATCTGTTTGCCTTCCAGCCACGGCTGGAACGCCTTTAGGGCAAGATACACTGCCCTTATCTCCAGAACATTGATCTGAAGGGAGGACTCTGTCTGAGTCCAAGTCCCCTGAGCCCTGTGGTGGAGAAAGACCGCTCCCCACCCTGACAGGCTCGCGTCCGTCGTGACCACAGCCCAGGATGGGGGCAGGAAGGATTTCCCCTCCGACAGAGAAGTGGGAAGAAGCCACCACTGAAGGGAAGCTTTGGCTGCCCGAGAAAGGGAGACGTTCCTGTCGAGGGACGTCGACTTCCTGTCCCATTTGCGGAGAATGTCCCATTGAAGTGGGCGTAGATGAAACTGCACAAAGGGAACTGCCTCCATTGCTGCCACCATCTTCCCTAGGAAGTGCATGAGGCGCCTCAGGGGGTGTGACTGACCATGAAGGAGAGATTGCACCCCTGTCTTTAGTGAACGCTGTTTGTTCAGCGGAAGCTTCACTATCGCTGAGAGAGTATGAAACTCCATGCCAAGATATGTCAGTGATTGGGCCGGTGTCAGATTTGACTTTGGAAAATTGATGATCCACCCGAAACTCTGGAGAGTTTCCAGAGCAATGTTCAGGCTGTGTTGGCATGCCCCTTGAGAGGGTGCCTTGACAAGTAGATCGTCTAAGTAAGGGATCACCGAGTGTCCCTGAGAGTGTAGGATTGCCACCACTGTTGCCATGACCTTGGTGAAGACCCGTGGGGCTGTTGCCAGGCCAAAAGGTAGTGCCACGAACTGAAGGTGTTCGTCCCCTATGGCGAAGCGCAGGAAGCGCTGATGCTCTGGTGCAATCGGTACGTGGAGATAAGCATCTTTGATGTCTATTGATGCCAGGAAATCTCCTTGGGACATTGAGGCGATGACGGAGCGGAGCGATTCCATCAGGAACCGCCTGGTTTTCACATGCTTGTTGAGCAGCTTTAGGTCCAGAACGGGACGGAAGGATCCGTCCTTTTTTGGCACCACGAACAAGTTGGAGTAAAAACCGTAACCCCGTTGCTGAAGAGGAACCGGGATCACCACTCCTTCCTCCTTCAGGGTGCCCACCGCCTGCATAAGAGCCTCGGCTCTGTCGGGGGGTGGAGATGTTCTGAAGAAACGAGTCGGAGGACGAGAGTTGAACTCTATCCTGTAACCGTGAGATAGAATGTCTCTCACCCATCGGTCTTTTACTTGTGGCAGCCAGGCGTCGCAAAAGCGGGAGAGCCTGCCACCGACCGAGGATGCGGTTTGAGGAGGCCGAAAGTCATGAGGAGGCCGCTTTGGGAGCGGTTCCTCCGGCGGTCTTCTTAGGACGTGACTTAGACCGCCATGCATCGGAGTTCCTCTGATCTTTCTGAGGCCTTTTAGACGAGGAAAATTGAGATCTGCCCACGGTCCGAAAGGACCGAAACCTCGATTGTACCTTCCGTGGTTGAGGTCTGTTTGGTTTGGACTGGGGTAAGGATGAATCCTTTCCCTTGGATTGTTTAATGATTTCATCCAATCGCTCACCAAACAAGCGGTCGCCAGCCAATGGCAAACCGGTTAAGAACTTTTTGGAAGCAGAGTCTGCCTTCCATTCACGTAGCCACATGGCCCTGCGGAGTACCACCGAGTTGGCGGATGCCACCGCCGTACGGCTCGCAGAGTCCAGGATAGCATTAATGGCGTAGGACGCAAACGCCGACGCCTGATTGGTTAAGGACACCACTTGCGGGGCAGATGTACGTGTTACTGCATTAATCTGCGCCTGACAAGCTGAGATAGCTTGGAGTGCCCATACGGCAGCGAATGCCGGAGCAAAAGACGCGCCTATAGCTTCATAGATGGATTTCAACCATAGTTCCATCTGTCTGTCAGTGGCATCTTTAAGTGAAGCCCCATCTTCAACTGCAACT
The DNA here is from genome assembly GCF_048569485.1 of Anomaloglossus baeobatrachus. Lineage (NCBI taxonomy): Eukaryota > Metazoa > Chordata > Amphibia > Anura > Aromobatidae > Anomaloglossus > Anomaloglossus baeobatrachus. The sequence goes on from NC_134355.1 coordinate 57,696,085, forward strand.
ATGGATCTAGCCGCCAGTCTGGAGATTGGAGGATCCACCTTAGGACACTGAGTCCAGCCCTTGACAACCTCGGGGGGGAAGGGATAACGTGTGTCCTTAAGACGCTTGGAAAAAACGCTTGTCTGGACAGTCTCGGTTTTTCTGGATTGCCTCTCTGAAGTCAGAGTGATCCAGAAACATATTTAATGTACGCTTTGGAAACCTGAAACGGAATTTCTCCTGAGAAGCAGACTCCTCAATTGTAGGAGCTGGGGGAGAAATATCCAACACCTGATTGATGGTCGCTATAAGGTCATTCACTACTGCGTCACCTTCAGGCGTATCTAGGTTGAGAGCGGCTTCAGGATCAGAATCCTGATCTGATACCTCCGCTTCATCCTCCATAGAGTCCCCTTGTTGGGACCCTGAACAGTGTGATGAGGTGGAGGGATCTTCCCAGCGACCCTGCTTGGCCGGCCTGGGACTGCGGTCCGTGTGAGAGACCTCACCCTGGGACCTATGGGATACCCCATGGGCACTTTGCTGTTCCAATTGAGGGGGACCAGGGGTCAAGGATTGGATAGAGCCCGGGGCCTGAATCACCGGTCTGGACTGCAATGCTTCCAGTATTTTAGCAGACCATTTATCCATAGACTCAGACAGTTTGTCAGCAAAGGCTGCAAACTCCGTCCCTGTCACCTGGACAGTGGTAGCAGGTGGATCCACCTGGGCCACCAGTCGCAGAGGCTCCGGCTGAGTAAGTGCCACAGGGGCCGAGCATTGCACACAATGAGGGTCAGTGGAACCTGCCGGTAGTACAGCTGTACATGAGGTACAAGTTGCAAAGTACGCCTGTGCCTTGGCACCCTTGCTTTTTGCAGATGACATGTTGTCTCCTCTGAGAACAACCTGGAGGGTATATAGCCAAAAATCAACAGAGCGACCGTACAGTGCAATGTATAGCCTATAAGCCTATATATATATATACACTTCGGTACTCAGTGGGGCCAGCACCATAGGTGCTGCTTACCGACCGCTCAAAGCAGTTGTGTGGTCACCGGATTCCCTGCCTGGGTCTCCCTGTGTTGTCTCTCCTCTCCAGCGTCTGAATCGCTGACAGGAATGGCTGCCGGCGTTCTGTGGGGAGGAAGAGATCGTGGGCGTGCCCAAGAAAAGTGCGGGAATCCAGTGCCCCACTGTAGTGAGTGAGGAGGGAGGAGGATACTAATGTATGCTCCAGCCCTCCGCTGACGATTCGTGCAGCGTCCCGCCCCTTCCCTGACTGGCAGGCCTGTGGGCGGGAATAAACGACACTAGGCCGCAGAAGCCGGGGACTAAAGTTATAAGCGCGGCCGGCAGTAAGCGCGGCCGCGCGGTAGTCCCCCGGCGCACAAACACACCCAGCAGTGCTGGAAAGTGTCTGGCACAAGCGCTCCATGTCCGGCGCACTAACACACCCAGCTGTGCTGGAAAGTGTCTGGTATAAGCGCTCCATGTCCGGCGCACTAACACACCCAGCAGTGCTGGAAAGTGTCTGGCACAGACGCTGCATGTCCGGCGCACTAACACACCCAGCCGTGCTGGAAAGTGTCTGGCCCAAGCGCTCCATGTCCGGCGCACTAACACACCCAGCAGTGCTGTAATGTGACTGGCACCAGCGCTCCATGCGCGGGTCCCCACCGGGGACACAGAGTACCTCATAGTAGCAGGGCCTTGTCCCTGACGATACTCAGCTCCTATCCTGCAGATTCCCAAGGGCTGCGGAGGGAGCACGGTCCCATGTGCCTGGAGACCGATCCTGGATCCCACTTCACCCAGAGCCCTAAGGGATGGGAAGGAAAACAGCATGTGGCTCCTGCCTGTGTACCCACAATGGGTACCTCAACCTTAACAACACCGCCGACAAAGTAGGGTGAGAAGGGAGCATGCTGGGGGCCCTGTTATGGGCCCTCTTTTCTTCCATCCGACCTGGTCAGCAGCTGCTGCCGACCAAGCTGTGGAGCTATGCGTGGATGTCTGCCTCCTTCGCACAAAGCATAAAAACTGAGGAGCCCGTGAGCACGGGGGGTGTATAGGCAGAAGGGGAGGGGCTTTACACTTTTAGTGTAATACTTTGTGTGGCCTCCGGAGGCATAGCTATACACCCAATTGTCTGGGTCTCCCAATGGAGCGACAAAGAAAATGGAAATTGGCCTTATCATGAAGGGGTAAAATACATTTTTATTGCTGCTATTCAACCCTTGTGTGGGGTTGAGCCGCTATATCTCCAGCCCTGTCAGCACATCACTAGGAGGGGGCTGGCTGATTGCCCATCACCACACGTGTGGTTTGTTCTCTGCTCCTGCTTTAACCAATTCAATGCCAATATTGGTTTAGAGTAAAGGGGGCTTTACACGCTACGATATCGTTAATGTTTTATCGTCGGGGTCACGTTGTTAGTGACGTACATCCGGCTTCATTAACGATATCGCAGCGTGTGACACTTACCAGCGACCTTAAGCGACCTCAAAAATGGTGAAAATCGTTCACCATGGAGAGGTCGTCCCAAAACCAAAAATGGTAATGGTTGATTATCGATGTTATTCGTCGCTCCTGCGGCAGGTGGGATGTTACGTCCCGCTCATCTCCGCCCCTCCGCTTTGATTGGGCGGCCTCTTAGTGATGTCGCGGTGACGTCGCTGTGATGCCGAACGTCCCTCCCCCTTGAGGGAGGGACTGTTCGGCAGTCACAGTGACGACGACGGCCAGGTAAGTACGTGTGACGCTGCCGTAGCGATAATGTTCGCTACGGCAGCGAACACACGATATCGCACACACGACGGGGGCGGGGCGCTTACACGCTCGATATCGCTAGAAATTGCTAGCGATGTCGTAGCGTGTAAAGCTCGCTTTAGATGCGCCAAATTTATTAAGAGGAGTGCATCCTTTAATGAGTTTGGCACGTCTTTCAGTTGCAGGGCTCCACACGGGCTGTGTATTCCAATCAGAGTCCTGATTTCACTTCTGTGGGAATTAAAGCTCTTTTTGTGGTGTAAATTGTGATAAAATCATCAGCCTCATTCGGCAATACTGCCTCCGACTAATCTCTGTCGACTCTTTGGAAAAGTTATCATAGCGGCCCGCAAATGGCGTAAAAATGCAAAAAGTGGTAAAATGGTTTGCAACTAGAGTTGAGCGGATAGTGAAAAATCCAGGTCCGGCGGCTACCCGGCGGGTTGCGAAAGAAGTCCGGATCCGATCCGGAGTTCGGACCTATGTATGTCAATGGGGAGTGGAATCCGGGGAAGAGAGAGAGAGAAGGAGAGAGAGAAAGAGAGAGAGAGAAGGAGAAAGAGAGAGAGAAGGAGAGAGAGAGAGAAAGAGAGAGAGAAAGAGAAAGAGAAAGAGAAAGAGAAAGAGAGAGAGAAAGAGAGAGAGAAAGAGAGAGAGAAAGAGAGAGAGAAAGAGAAAGAGAGAGAAAGAGAGAGAAAGAGAGAGAAAGAGAGAGAAAGAGAGAGAGAGAAAGAGAGAGAGAAAGAGAGAGAAAGAGAGAGAGAAAGAGAGAGAAAGAGAG